>NW_016164880.1:0-29688 GCF_001687245.7 Rhagoletis zephyria | reverse complement strand
ATTACATCAATAAATTTTGGCAGTGATTATGCGCACAATTTGACAGAATCTTTGTCATTTGTAGTGGATGTTTTGGGTGAAATCACTTCTGTCCCAATATTTATGTTTTTAGGCATGTATGTATGTATATACATAAGGGTGGAGCAAAAAAAAGTATATTTTTCTATTCACAAGAAGAAGAGGGCTGAAAAGTTGCGTAACATTTTCGCGACCGGATAATATTTACGATCGCCCCAAAAGCCTTAGAAAATCTTTTTAAAATAGTAAAAAAAAAATTATTTTAGTGATTTTTCGAAAATACTATAATGCTCTTGGGCGATCGTAAATATTATCCGATATAGGGACGTTTTAACATGGTTCATGCTCTGCTACTTTTCCGCAATATTAGAATTTCGAAATCGAAAAATTTATTCTTCTCGCTCCACCCTAATGTACATAGTAAGTAAAAATTGTGTAAGTAAAAATGTTGCTTCGAATGCTATAATAATAATATTATATAATATAATGCTTTTGTATAACAGCAAATGTCAACTGGCTGTTGGTTGATGNCATTTCCAATTACACTAAACAAGATAATTGAAATAAAATTAGCATCGGATTTTTGCTCGATTGCAATATTTTGTCGCTATGATTTATATATTTAATAAATTCCAGTTAGAAGAATGAGGAACTACGATAATTGAAAAAAGAAAAAATTTAATCAAAGTATCTTTTCCCGTGTAATACACAAGTTAAGGGTTCATAAGGTGTCATGGTACCACTAGCCGAAAATTTCGGTTAGAGTTCTGGATAAAGTTTCGCCGTTTTAGGAAAAGTTGTTTCTTTCAAAAATTAGATATGGCATGTGTATATTTCGACCCACTATCATCATTACTTTGCTACTTTTTTAAGAATTTAAGAACTTCATAACTATAAGTATTTTTAAAGAACACAAAACTAAGTGATATGTGTACACAAGCTTTAGTACGTCGTCAATGAATAATTGTTGGCATCAGGATCAAAAATAGTTACTGATTAAATCTGTAGACATACTGGCCAAATTTTGGAAAAAAAACAAGCAAATACGTCTACTAGGTTTAACACATTATGAATTCTTTATTGTAATGGAGCCACGAGTTGCGTACAACCATGTACTGTGCTTTTAAAATGTAATGGCACAATTATAAAGCGAGCCGCGGTATTTAACATAGGCGTCCGCTGGTACCTGATCCTATGGTGGTAAAATACGGTAAGCCTTGCCCTTTACCGAATAAGGCGTATAGGCATACCTCTCTCTTTCCGCCACGGGTTTCCCACATTGCCTTTAGTGCGCGAAAGCTGACAAATGAATAGGAACAAGTATAATCGGTGGACTTTAACTTTAAGAGCCGATCATTTTCTAGCTATCTTCTAACGAAAGTATGGCTGTCGATTGGAATTTAAGTGTACTCTGCCCAATACACAAGAAGGCCAGACCCCACCATTTATGGCAGTTATCGGTAGGATCTGCCTAATAGAAGGTTTTTTTTCGAGCGTATCGTGTAAAAACCTGAAGCCAATTGTCAACTTACTGATTGAACCTTATCAGTATGGATTTAGACTTGGGTAAACTATCAGAGATTAATTTCTTATATAGGCCAAATCTTGGAAAGACGTATGCCTTGGCACACGTTTCGTTTCTTTTGCATTTTTGACGCTGAGAATACGGAGGCGAAACGAGTGTTATTTAAGACAGAGAAGGCAACTTTGTAGTGAAGTTACCTCTCGTCATATAAAATTCAAACTCTATAATCCACTCATATTTAACGCCCAAGCAGAAGTATGGAAAATGACGACACCTCATGAGGTCCTTGGAGTATTTGTGAGAAAGGTTTCGCGGAAGTTGTGGTTTTTTGAAATCTAAGTTTTGAAAAATTTATTGAATCCGGTGGAAACTTGTTAATTTTAAAAATTTATTACCATATTCGTAGTCAGCGAAAACCCCCCCGAGTAAACACTTTCAAGTGAATAAAATAACAATTAAAATGTTTGTACGCCATATTGGATTCGACTAATAAAATTTCAAAAAAGCCACTCATCATTTAAAATCTTACATTTCTGCAAATTTTTAAGAATATAACCTAACCTTTACTGAACAAATTCTTCAGCGAAGAAGTATGAATTATCAAAAACTTATTGCCGATATTGGATCGGCTATTTTGAATTTTAAAAATGCATTTTCATATTCGTAATCAACAGCCCTCAAAACATTGCCCACCGTATTGGATTTCAGAAATCGCCAATCATCATTTAAAAGCAAACATTTTTTAACGAATTTTCAAGACTATTCTATCATACTCTTGAACAATCTATATCTAACGTAATGGAATTTTCGCCGATCACTTAACACGGCTTTACTGTTTGCAAACTTCACTGCAAAGTATTCATTTAAAACCCTTCGAAAATAACAACGCAATTTCTATAATAAAAAACAGGTGGTGTGAGTTGTTGGGACTCTTACAAAAACACACAAAGGTTATGAAAACATTCACATTGACCTACAACAACAGATAAGTATCTGCTCGCTTTCATCCTCCACTCACTTCAACTTTTTCCGAAAATATGACAAAACCAATTTAGCATCGTTGACAAGTTCGATTTTGATGCTTGAGGCTCGCGCACACATACGCTGCGCGCCGCCACTAGTCCTGTCGAGGGGGGAGGGAGGTAGGGAGGTAGGTAGGTAGATAGTCATGTGTACGCTGAGTTATGATTTTTACTTTGTTGTTGTTTCATAATCTTTAGTCATGCCTCTCGCACACGTAAAAGTGATGCGATTTATACGAATTTGAATTTGAAACCTGATTTTCTACACCCAACACGTGCGGAAGGCGACTACGCCGCAAAGTATGCTACAATGTTTGTGAATGCGGTGCTGCAAAGTGAAAATGTGAATAACATATATGTGTGTGTGTGCGAGCGGAAATAAAGGTAGCGGAGGAGAAAAGGGTGCACTTCCTCCCATAGTTTACATATTTAGATATGTAGAGGAAAATGTGTTTTTTTTTACTTCTCATTTTTTGATGTAGCAAACGTTTGATACGTGCCTATTTTTCTAATGTTGGTGCAACTCTGTATGTACACCCCGGGGCAAAAGATAGCACATCAACGATTTTAGCAGTTTTGACTACTTTTATTTTTTGCTTTTTTAAGTTCCATTATTTTTATATAAAAGTATAGCTCTTTATCTAACAAATATTTACCACATAAATCTAAATTTCAGATTTTGTACAAAAATTATAGAAATTCCACAAATTTTTCACCTAAATTCCAAATATTTTAATTTTAATTTCTAGAATAATTTTTGCTATGCAGTTTTATTGCGTTGATTTTTGATAATTTTTTCCTGAAATTAAAAGTAATAAGTACATTAGGAATTGGAATGAAAAGTTTGTGGAACTTTTAGAATTTTTGTACAAAGTCTGCAATTTAGATTTATATGGTATATCTAGCAAATAGCTATACTTTTATATAAAAATAATGAAACCTAAAAAAAGCAAAACAAAATTACTCAAAACTGGTACTGGTAAAAATGTTGATGTGCTACCTTTCGTCGCGGTGTGTATGTGTACCTATGCAGCATCGACATGTAGCAGCACATTGTTGCTACTCATGTACCTTGTATCCTCTTCCGGTGCAGCAAGCGCGAGACAAAAGCCATCGCGATCTGGGGTGCATATACATACATAAATCATGGTCGACTCAATTACAATTGTTCTCGCATTGAAGTGTTTTCGCTGTAGCGCTTGTTGTTGTTGTTGTTGTCGTTTTCTTTCTATTTATTTTACTTTTGCATACTTTGTGCGCCATAATCCTTCTTCCTCCATTACGTGGGTGTGTGTGTGTGTGCGTGTACGTGAGTGTTTGCGTTTGTGTCGCGAGAAAAATGTAGACAATTGTGTTAACACTTTGGTTTTATGCTCAGTAATTCATTTTTTTCCACATTCTGCTTTCTTTATTTGTATTTGCATTTACGGTTTGCGTATAGCGAAAAGTTTCACTATGAGAGTTTTTCTTATAATTTAAATACGAGTAGTAAGCTGGGTGAGATTTTCATCAACTGTTGAATAGTCGGGGTGGATTCATAAATATATATATGTATATATATATGTGCATACATTTGTATACAGGTATGTCTGAATGTTTCAGCGTCCAATAAGCGTTTTCGCTAAAACGGAAATGCGACTTAAATTTTGTAAACCAATTTTTCGTGGGAATTTAAAAATACAAAATTTTTACTAAATTCTTCTCTCAATCTGTCTTTAAATTTTACTCTTTTGACTTTCATATTTCTCGGGTTATCCCCTGAATCCAAGCTAGCTGAAGGAAGTGATAATATTCCACAAGTTTTTGTGAGCGTATGTACAGTGGGGAGCAAATGTGAGCACATGATGATTTTTGTTAAATATTTGCAAGGTCTTTAAAGCTAAATTTTATTGGTAAATTTTTGTAAAGAAATAGTTGGTGTTTTAACCAAAACCATACAAATCAAACTTCAACGAATTTTCATTAAAATATTGAACTTTTCAATCAATATTTTTTAAAATTTTTGGGTACGCAGTTTTATAGCCGGTTGAACTTAAGCATAATAAAAAGCAAGTTTTAAGCGGCTGAGAATCGCGTTGATTTTTAATTTTTTATTTTTTTTTATGCTGACGACTCTTGTGGATTTTTTTATATATGAAAAACCAACGCATTTTTTTGCCGCTTAAAACTCGCACTTTATTAAAAGGCTATAAAACTGCATACTCAAAAATTTTATAAAAAATCAGATTAAAAAGTTAAACATTTTAATGAAAATTTGTTGAATTTTCATAAGCTCTCTATAAAGCTTGAAAGTTTCATTTGTATGGTTTTGCTTAAAGCATGGAGCATATTTTATTAAAAAAATAGCAAAAAATTTGCATTAAAAAGTTTTCAAATATTTAAAAAAAACCCACTTTGTCCTCTTTTTTGTTCCCCACGGTATACTTACTTGTGTAAGTATGTGAATATATTTCTACTTTCCCTGCCACTCCCTGCCTTCATCATTTTCTAGTATCCAATGATAAGCAGAAGTCAAGAAAAGTAGAAAAAATACAGCAGACAAACAGGAAAAAACAATAACACAAAGAGAAATAACTGATACAAAAGACCAAACAAAAAAAAAACTTTTAACGCAAAGTCAGCGTGTCGGTAGCATAAGCGCGCGTGTTCGAGAAAAGTGGCAGCTATGAGTACGTTGCGCAGTCTTGGTCCTGTTTGCATGGCAACACATGTGATACAGATTCCAATCTACGCAAAAGCTCATATCCTGTTGGGAAAGGCAGCAAGGCAGGCAAGTTAGATTAGAAAAGGTTGCGTTAACATGTATTAAATAAATATGTGGGGTGTGGTTGGAATGGTTGTAGTTATGTATATAAGTAAAAGCCATTAAACTATGTTTCGTAAACATAGGCTAGAGATATATTCGCTAGAAACTGTGACAAATATTGCACGTGACCTAGTTACCGGAAACCTATTTTTCGTCTTTCTTGCCACTGCAAACGTTTTTCGTCAACAAACCTATTTTTTTATTGGCAAGAAACCTTTCCCTTTGCTTTTGTTGTGCCGCCATAGATTCTTAGTCTAAGTAACTTTTCACCACAGTGTCATCATTTACACATACATAAGTATGTATGTATCGCAGAGTTTTGCTTTTCAATTGCCTACCGAGCCAAAGTAGCACCTGTTGACAAGAGTTTATTTTCGCTTGAACTCCAAGCAGATTATTACCTCGCCTTTATAAAGCAGTGAAACAGAGCTTCGGGCCCTTGGTATTTGTTTAGACACTGCTCCCCGTCAAACGAGAACCTGTGTTAAGTATTGTTCACGTGCAGGTGTTGAGGATCTGTTTGTTTAAGCGTTTTTCACAATTAGCTTTCATTGATCGCCTGAAGCCCTTAGAAAGTTTTTTCGACGATAAACTCAAGCTTGCAATCCGAGGATGGATATTATATTACTTAGCACAATCAAATGTAATGAGTATAGTATAAAACAAAGCAAAAAAATCCTTAAAAAAATTTCGCTAATAATCCTCAAAGATTACCTAGAAGTAAAAAAAATGTGCGTAAAGGGTTTAAATTTGGACAAAACTACTTGTGTTTAGCAACACATAAGGTACTTTTCAGATCATTTATTTTCAGGGATAGACGACATCTGTAAGAGAAATATTTGCGGTTTGATCAACAAAAATGGTAAAAGGAAAGAAGGTATCTTGCGACTTTTTGTTAAATAACACGATACATCTTTAGTTTTTATGGCTCCAATGGATTAACTAAACATACATGACTTCTGAAAGGAAAAGTTTTGTGATTCCACACCATGATTAGTGATGTCAAAAAAAGCCTAATAATCGATTGATCGGTTAATTGATGAATCGAAAGCATTCGATTATTAAATGCAATTAATCGTAAAAGATTAACCAGCATAGTAATAAATAAAAAGTTGACACCCCTTGTCAAAATTATGATTAGTTTAAAGAATGTGTTTTTTTTTTTGCATATTTAAGTTTAGTTTTTTTTTTTAATTCTAACTTATGTATCCTTTATCAGAACGCGTATGAATCCTTTGTGCAGTTTAAGAAAAATAATTTTCGTAAAAAATTCCGAGCTTTTTAATTGCATTTCTTAGAAAGATTTTGAGTATACAGTTATGTAGCCCATTAAATTTTAAATAACGTGTTTGTACCGAGTTTATCTGTAACAGTGCTGAAAAAAGTACGATTGTCCTTACTTTTTAACCGACATCCAAAAAAGGAGGAGGTTATCAGTTCGTCGGAATATTAGTTTATTTTTAATTTTTTATTTTTTATTTTTTATTTTTATATTTTTATGTATGTTACCGCATAACTTTGGACCACGTGAACCGATTTCGATAATTCAACTGGTTTAGATCCGATCATTGGATCATGAAATATATTTGTTTTTATATGAGAATTGAAGTCGGTTTTGTTTTTTGCTTAAAAATTACTTGTTTATCACTGGTTTGCAGTAGGTAGGTTGTCATTTTTTTGCTGGCGGTGTTGCACATTTTCTTCCATGCAAAATATTTTCTACGACAACACCTTCAACTAAAAAACTTGCCAAAATCAACGGCTAGTTTAGCGGTTGTTGGGTGGTTAGCGAGCCAATTTTTGATGATTTAATTTTGATACCTACATTTTTGCGTGAGTCAAGTAGTCAATTTTTGATGGCTTCTTTTCGATTACTTTTAAAATTAATCGGTTAATAGTTCGATTAATTGAACGGAAAATTTCCATACATACATACATAGATAAGTAAAAGTGTCTGTCTTGCGAATTGCTGAAAAATTAAAATTTACATACACGTTTAATGTGTCATCATTGGGGGATATTAACTATCAAACCAAGATGCCAGTTATGGTAATAATAACATTCTCAAACATTTTTCGAAAAGAGCTAATCTGAATATGAAATATTCAAAATTTTATAGGTATATATTTTCTTGAAAATCTGCAACACTACGCCAAGTGCGGATTAAATAGCCACCGATTTGCCTGCTCCGGCCTTAATCGCTTTATACTGGGTAACTGAGAACCGGCTCGTGTGAAACGGCACTATGGCCTACTAGTATTACATACGTACACGAATATGAACAGTTTGGTATTTGGAAAGTTAGCTATGTAATGGAGTTGGATTCTTAACCGGATTTCCAGAGTGATTCATAATTTTTTTCATTACTAGGACAAGTTACACAAAGTATTTGTTGTTTTTAAAAATGCATCCATCTTTGATTATAATAAATTGTAAAAAGATAGGATATTTATTGGAAACCCCGGTTTTAAACTTAAACATATATTTGATCATTTCTTTTTTATTGTCAAATTTATACGACGCATAGTGCTTACAAATACAATAAGAAATAGGCAATTGAAGCTAAAATATTTTACTTTGCACTTAAGAGATACTTTTGCTAAACTAGTTCACTATTCGAAAGCCAGAGAAGAATATCTAATCGCCCTTGATTCTCAAAGTAAAATGGCTTGGCATATCAATGCATTCTAAAGGGTAGTTTTTAAACGGTCAAAAATTGATTATTGATTGGCGATTTCATTATGACTAACGTCAGAATAAAGTTTGCAAATATTCAGGTTTCGTTTGAGAATGTCAACCCACTGTCTTATGCTAATATTCTGTTCAGTAATAAAGTTAATTTAATCACTTTTTTGGCAACATTAAAAACACATTCATTTTATTTCTAAAGCAGTTTTTCTCCCTTTTAAAAATGAAAAAAACGAAAATATTTATGTAAGTACAATACTTGCGTCCTAAATTATGTGCAAGCTTTTTAACAGCTTTTTCGTGATCGCTTCCACTGGGCGCTGTAATCCCATTACAGGAGGGCGGCATATACCACAAATCGCGCCCTACTATCCACTTATTGAAAGAAATATTTGGTGAACGAAATGGACCAGTCCGAATTAAAACCTAAATACAAAATAGAGAAAAAAAAACGGTCCTCGAACACTGGGCAGTTAAGAGCTGCACCTATTGGTGGTCGCCTTACCGACACTATTCTATTTATTAATATGAATTACTTATTATATGAAATTTAAAATAAATTAAGAAGAAGTAATATAACTCCTCTGTGATATCCTTTCTACAACTGTACCAACTTGGATATTGAAAATGAATTTTTTATTTTGTTTATGGATTTACAGAGCTGAAACTTTATGAATACGTCATATATACATTTAAGCAGACATCAGTGAATGCCGATGGCAGTAGCAAAATAATATATATCTTTACCCCCATTAACCCTGTATCAATTCGGATTTTGTACACAATTTTCTAATAACATTTATGTACTTATGTATATGCCAAGTTGAAACTTCATGATATCCGCATTTGTATATTTAAAAACGAACTTACGGAATTTTGTATGTGTTTTCCAAGGCGAATTCATATAAGGTGGTATCGATTCAACAAATACAACAATTACTTGTATTTTGTTTTTGCTTTTAGCTGGTCATTGTCAAATTTCAGCTATTCTTCTCCGAATGAAAAAGGGCGACAGAAAATGCAAACACTCTCACGTTTTCACTCACTCACTAGCAAAATATAAAATTTTGACAATCAAACGCTACTCACAGCTGATTAAACAACACCACCTTATATAAATTCGCCTTGGTGTTTTCATAACTCATATTTTGATGTTTCAACTATCATGAACTATGGTTTCAGTTAAAAGTACAAGTAAAACACTCAGGGTTGCGAGTCAATCTCAAATATTGCAAGAAACGCAATTCAACGACACTTTGACCTCGTTTTTCTCAAAACCTGGAGCTGATGGAAACTTTATACTTACAGATTCTAAATCAGCACCGAAAAGTCTATCAAAAACAGCTTTCAAATTTGCCGCACCAAAATCAGTGTTGCCCTATGTTAGATTTTAAATTTCTGTTGATTTTGTTTTTTGTAATATTTTTATGCAATTCTTTTAAGCTTAAACAGTTATGTAACCTGAGGTGATTTTTTTTTCAAAAATACTTTAAAAACTGTTTTTGTTGATAAAAAACAAAATTTTTGGAGGTATTTTCAAATTGATACAGCTCAATATTTGGTGCAAGTCTTAAAATATACCTGATAGATTTTATAATTCCAATGGAAAAACAATACCGATTTTTCTTTGTACTATGGGGAGTGATGCAGTCTAATATACATATGTATATAAGTATACCTAATTGCAGTTTCGTAGTGTCTAAATCTTTACACAATATATTTTGTCCACAACGCCTATGAAACAAGCGATTTCATAGTTCGCACTACTATTATAAACATAAAAATGTGTGTTATTATAACCAGTACTTCAATACTAAATAATAAATGGAAAGTGAACGTTTTAAAGCGTTAAATGTATGTACATAAGTATGTAAAAACCTCCAAGTACAATTCGCTTAAAAATGCTCGTATTACCACAAAAACTACATCCTTGACTGTGCATCTATATGTATGTATGCATCTATTGTATGTATGTATGTAATGTACATACATATGTAGGTACACACATATTGTTTTATAAATATACATAAGTTGACTTCAGTGTATGCTCCAATTTTTTCACAGTTCCGTTGAATTGGCGCAAATGGCCCCAATTTGTTGCCGCAGTTTGCAAAATTACAGTTTATTTCATGTTCAATATTTTTTTTTTACGCAAACGTTTTTTTATTGTTTAGTTGTTGTGTTTAGTAGTTTTGCCAGCAATTGAGAGTTAATTGCCACTTGCGCTGCCGCATGCAACACTGATCGCGGAGTTTCGCCACACGCCACAAACACAAATATGTATATTATACATACTTACACACTCTCTGGCCCCTGAACTTTCCGTCGACGAACATTTCACATCATCATTTTGCCACCGTCAATCTTCACATACACCAAAGCTAGCCACGCAACCCACCAACCAACCAACCAACCAACCAACCGTCCGACCAACGTCATCAACATTAACGATTTCAACCAAATACGATTTACCAGCCACTTCACTTTCTCATTTATGCACATATGGATGCACTGGTCTGTTTGTGTATTAATTTGCGAGTGAATTTGTACCCCGCGATAGATGCGACTAGTCCGCGTTGACTCCAGATCAGTGGGAAAAAAGATGTAGCTAAAAGCACTATTGAACGCTTTATATGGAATGGACTGTTCCCTTTTGTTTGAACATATCCTGCAGAGAGGTCACTTATACTATTCTCTACCCGGAAGAAATGAAAGTTAGTTTTGTTGCCCATTAATATGTGAACCGCGAAGCTATAATACCAGTTAGGGACTACTGTACGCAATGGATACTAGTCTGTATCTACTCTCTTTAGAGAATTGTTAAAAAATTTTGCTTGGAGGGTACAAACTTATGTATATGCCATTGAGGGATTGTGTGCGCGCTTTTTTCACCGCCACAACATATTTGCCTCGTATTAACAGCCATGGTAGAGCGTTTATTTGCGTGTTGTACATAAAATTGTGGCGGTAAATGGCAGTGTTGCACTAATGGCGATGCAATTAGTTGTAAATTTTTCAAGAGTTCACATTTACTGCGAAGCCAATTGACGAAAGCCACATTAGCTAGTTGAATTTTCCGACACTTCATCTACAGCATTCTGCCGATCTGAATGAAAAAAAAAAAAAAACAGAGAGAAAATGGCAAATTTATGCATTTGAAGAGAAGTACGTACTTTGAAATGACATGTAAGTATTTGTTTATATGAAAGCGAACATTTATGTTTGGAAATACTCAGTAACAAACATTTTTTATGACTGAACATTTTGTTAATGATACTTAATTGTTTTTAATGCTCTTAACGGGCTTTAGCCGACCGCCTGTCCCAGCAGAGTGACCAGGTTAGCCTTTTGTAGGCTAGATTTAGCAATTATATTTTTGCTCTGGCCTCAGAATCTTTTGAGGTGTAATTTCGTGGCCTTTTAATGTAACCTTCATTTTTTTAGTATTCTGAGAAAAAAATCGATTTTATAGAATTGTTAAAAAATTGCCTGGCGAGCTTTCCACATGTGCTTATCGCTTTTTTTCCTTCCTGGAAATGTTTGGCTAATGAGGCTAATCTTTGAGAATTCGTACAGCCAAGATGGCAGATTAAATGAATTGCAATGGTAACACGTTATGTTATTTCTGTCATAAAAAAAATCGGAGAAATTAATAATCAACAGTTTATGAGAAATTATTAATCAACAGTTTATGGCGGCCTTTTTTGGTAATACCTTACATTTGGAAGCTGTATTGGATGAATGCGTGTTGCAGTGTGTTCAGAGCGAAGTTAAATCCTCCACAAAGAGGCCTCTTAAGGCCGACTACGATGGTTTACACGAAAAAAAAATAATGATCATCGTTCACATGAATTTGTAGAAGTGCCACTAACCTTTTCTGCTGACTTTTAATATTTTTTCTCTGCCTCTAACCTTTTTTTTAAAGTAAAGTATAAAAATATCGCAGTGTTCGTATTTCTGAAAATTACCGTTATATGGGAGGTCAATACCATTGAATACATTGTTGAATATAGTTGTTATAAGACCATAAAATAAAAAAAAAACAAATTTTTGATAAAAGATAAAAAAAAACTATTTTTATTCATAAAAAAACTCCATCGAAAATCTTAATATTTTTGCGAAATTTTTTGTTCGACGTCTTCAAATGTAATACATTTTTTAATCCCGGCTGAAAAAACGCAACTTTTTTTGGTGATGCACTCTTATGTATGTACATACGAATGTCTCTGGCTGAAAATTTAATTAAAAATTTTTCGATTCTGAGCTGATGGTCAATTTCGGTAAAATAAAGATTTTTCTTTACTCAACTTTGATGTTCATTAAATGACTCGTTAACTGACTCTGAGAGGAAAATTTATCAAATCTGTATATTATTTTTTGCAATGCTGAATGAATGAAAATATATGTGTGATTTTGGCACCATCTTACTGGAAATAAATTCATTCATGCGAAGCGCTTGCACAGTTGGAAGTAGGATAGATTCTGGCACCCCCACACCATGACGCTTGCTCAAAATTTAACCATCGATCTGATGTCACCAGTGCAAAAATTTAATATATATACATCGCTCTGAAGTCAATTCTTTCTGTTTCTTGCCTATATTTCCCTCAGTTTTTTTTTATAAAACAATAAACAACAAGATTTTGAAACTTAAACCAACAATAATTTGAATAGCATTACAAGCCAATTTTTGTAAATTTTTACTGGTTCAACAGGTGATCCGTACCTGTTTCCCGAATCTGTCAAATTTAATAAATATAACACCGGTACAATTTTTGAATATATTTTACCGGAATAATTTTATATTTTTTTCAATTAATACTTATTTTGAGAATACTTCCACTGGTATCATCGTCGATGCAAGGTTCATTTAAAGCAGGCATAAGCAAAAATTATATTAAAATGACATGCTGATCTGACAACCGGAGACAAAAAAAAACAATGATGGAAAGCAGTAATTCCCGAAAAAGGTGATGTAAACACACTGTAATTTTAGTTTATAGACGCAGTGCGAATTAATAACGGCCACTTTCTGTGTTGAGTTGTTTTCAGCAGTAACATACAAAGTTTAATAAAAAAAAAAACCGAAAGTTATATAAAGTTCTAATGTATCTTTTCTGAATGTAAATTGCAGCCCTTTTCAAATAGGTATTAACTCATTGACATTTATTTTTTTATTTAAAAGAAGCTAACGACGAGTTTGAAATACGTAGAAATATAGGGGAAGAAATCAAAAGAGTACGAATTAATAGTGGTTGGAGCAAGTACATTCCATTACTTCGTATATTCAATACACTATGATACTGTCAAACAAACTTTCGACAATTAATTAATAAATCAATTATTACTGGTTCGTTTTCCTTACGCCTTCGGCCACTAAACAATAGCTAAATTGAAATTATTACTGAAAGTCAAGCAGTAGTTTACTCTTGTGCTGTAAATACGAATTACTCGAAGCCATTACTGAGGAAACGGAAATACGGAGGCAAAAGGACATAATTTAGAAGTCACTTTATCAGTACACTACCATCCTGAAACCATAAAAATTGCCGTAAAATGCCAAAAAGTGTAGGGGAGAAAATAAATTTGGGTAACAACCAACGCAACCACACTCACTCACTTCACTTTACTCCCACACATCTTCGTAAATAGTAAATAAGCAAACAATACCTGGCCCGCAAAAAGGACGAATTAAACTTATGGCACAAAACAACAAATAACAACAAGAACAAGAACAATAAACCAAACAGCAGCAGAGCATTGAAACAAAACAACAGAAGAAGTAAAAAAAAAACTTGGAATAAAAAACGTGTAGCAAGCCAAGTTGAGTGGAAAATATGCACAACATTGTACTTACTAGCTTGTTGGTTATTGTTGTAATAGCTGTTGTTGTAGCAAGATGTATGCTCGTAAATATGGCCGATATGCGTGTGTATCAGAGAGTTGCAGGAGTGAGAATTTTCAATACTCTAAGAGTAAAATTTTAAAACAAACCAAGCAGATTCTCAGATGCTCACCCCTTTGTAAAGTTTTTAGCCATTCTGCAAATAAGGAAAAATTGCTTTACTTGAAAATATAATGTTATATTGAGAAACTCGTGGAAATAACATGTTTAGGTCTGGATCTCAAGATAAATGTCATTATTTGACTCGGTGGGATGTGGAAATATCATTACTTGATTCATATGTTCTACGATTTTATGTTAACATAAGTAATGTTTAAGCAGAAAATAAAACCGACTTCCATTCTCATATACAAATTTAAGATTATCGGTAATTTCTTCACTAAAGAAAATGAGTGAGTGGTCCCACTCTTGAGGTATCACCGATGAAAAAAGAATTATCAAAATCGGTTAACGTGCTCCACAGTTATGCGGTAACATACATAAAAAAAAACATATATTCCGACGAACTAATAACCTCCTCCTTTATTTGAAGTCGGTTAAAAACTCAGTTAAATTAACCCGTATTATAGATAATAATTTTGAAGAAAATTTTGCTAGAGAAAATTTGATTTTATTTATGGTCACAAAACTTATTTCTGGAATATTTTAACTCTATTTCTTAATTTTTCAGTTAGCGCTGCAGAAATAAGAATTTTCCGTGAAACATTTTTTTCTATAAGCAATTTAATATATTAAATTGAAAACTTCGCAGCCCATTTGAATTTAGTATAATAAAATGCAACTTTTATGTAGCGTAGACGTAAGCGTTGATTTTTGGCAAATCTTCTGTAAACAGTGTCGGTTATTTTCATCGATACGGAGGATGTTCGACGATTCTTCATATGGAAGAAAACGAGCGACAACTTGAATTTCTTAAAGATCCTTAAAACTTAACCTTAACCTCAAAATCCTTAAAATCAACGGTACGCCCTAGCTACCAAAAAATGGCACTGTTATATTAAAATTGAATGGGCTACACTGTTTTTATTGATGATATTTAATTGTTTATAAAAAAAGCAGAAAGCAATTTTTCATTCAACATTCTTCAGTGTTTTACCTTTCATCACACATCCTTTTTGCAGTTCTTTTTATTCTTTCTCGTATTATGTAAAGGCAGAATGAATAGGAATATGTAAAAAAAGATTAGCAGCAGCAAGCAAGGACAGCAACTTATTTTCATTGATACACTTTTTTTTTTAATTCGGAGAAAATATAAATACAACAAAAGTATTGAGCTAAAATTTAAACCGGTTATAATAAAGGATGGTAAATTTCTGAAACGGTATTTCTGGTACTTGGATATTGCGATGCACTCGTACAGTTCTCTGGTGTATGTATGCTAGGTTCCGTATACCAAATCGAACATAACCAATCGTTTATGCTTTGTGAAATGCCTGCTCCAGTCGTTTTTGTTTGTTGCTTCAGATACAGGTGAAGGCACAAGAGGGCTGTACAGCTGCATGCAAGACGTTCGCTGCACACCATGAATTCCGACCGAAGCAAAAGCAACTGCTGACTTGGTTAAGTAAGTAGTAAATAATTGTGTATGGCTTGCTTGCAATTGGAACGTGCGAATTCAGCACCGTTAACGGATTTTCCACATTCTTAGCACTAAGTACACCAACCAGTACGCATATACTATATAAGTATATGTAGTTATTCGTACATTACCTTGTAAGAATGTGTGTGTGTGTATGTACGCATGTATGCTTCCACAATAAATATTTTATAGTGAACTCCTAAAAAGTTTAAGTACTTTGTTCTCTTTAGCCTTGAGGTGTCGTAACTTTCGCTTTTCCTTTATGAAAAGCTATGAGAGTGAAAATGGAAGTACGGAAAGCGGAAAAACTGCATCATAAAAGCCAATCATGAGCTCGCAAAGTCAATATGCGTATTGTATTGTAAAATACCAAACTTGATTTAAGAGCCCACATTCATATATCAACCTGCTTATTTAACGCCTTACATTGGTAATTCCTAAGTCGATTTGGTTCTCACGTAATTTTCGGAAGTGTAAATATGTATTTCCAAGTGTAGGGTCCCAACGGCGGTTGTACTCAAAATAAATTCTACAGTGAAGTCGCTCAGCGGATATTATATTTCGTACGAGTAACTCTTTCGGTGAATACTTGGAGGATTAAATTTTCTCAAAAATTTTACAGTACAGGGCCAACATATTCGCCACTCGACTCTCACATTTGCCCTCAGAGGCCACTCCTAAACAAACCGACATAACCAATAAATGGATGCACGTTTTCCGCTCATTACGTAATTCCGTTTACTTGGGAACCAGCTTTAATACCAATAATAATGTCAGCTCTGTCCAGCAATAGCTACTTTGGACTGAGTAGGTGATTGAGAAATAAAGTCCTCTCTCGTCGTACAAAAATTACACTCTGTAAGTCTCTCATCATGCCCGTTCTGATGTATGGCTCGAATTCATGGTCAGTGAAAACATCTGATGATATGGTCCTTGAAGATTTCGAGAGAAAGATTCTGCGCAAGACTTAATGGCTTTAATTCATTCGCGAAAGTGAATACAGCAGATGACGAAATGTTTTTAATTGTCAACATAGTAATGAATAGTTGCAGTAATAAATTCGGCCGACTCTAATTCTCATCAGACGATTTGCGGCTCCCGACTGATTATATAATCCTACTTTATGTAATCGTAGAATCGATGGACCTCTGATGGAAGAGAAGTGTTGGGCATCACCTTCGTGTAGAGGAGTTTTTCTGAACACATACGGGATATAGTGTCGAAAGAGCGCTCATTTTCTGACAACCGCTATTTTAATTTTAAGCTCAATTTTGACCTTGATCCGATTTGGTTAAATATAAAAATAGGCTGTCGGCCTCTCTACATGGATACGCTTCTCATGATAAGTCCTCCTTATCGTTAAGACAGGATGAATCGAATTTTTCCAACACGAAGGTTACTTCTTTAAATAGGTGAGCTCGACTCATCGCCAAAAGTTTACGAAGCAGTAAACTTTGTGACAAATGCCGGTAATTCTGCTTTCAGGGGCTCCTGTTCAAGCACGCTCCAGAACTGCAAAAGGGATCCCCAATGTTGGAATCCTAATATTTCAGCACTGATGTAATACAGCAGGAGGCTTTTCAGTTAAGCCAATTGAACAGGTCTTTGGGGCCCTACAAGGATGCACTCAAATTGTTCAAGAAGGCCATATAGAGGACGAAACGCCATTCTTGGCAAAACTTCTGCATTAACATAGCAATCATTGCAACGGGTAAACATCTGTAGGTCCTGAGTGAGTAATTCATTCAGCAAAATGCATTCAGTCTTGTAAAAACCTTGTCCTTGGAGTTGGCATCAATCCTACCAGGATCAAGATGGTACTCTTCGCAAGATAGTATAAGTAAAACTCTTCTGTTCCTACTTCTCGCCCTAAACAGGTTGGCATTTACCCCTTCATCTGAAGTTAAATACTTTAGAGTTATTCTAGACAAGAAACTTGATTGGAAGCGAAATATCGAAGACCGCTCCAGGAACGCCTATTCCTCCTTGTATACCATGGAGAGACCTCAGGTTCGGACATACAAGAGCTCTTGCAACTCACCGTATAATCTACTCTGTGTACACAACAAATTCTACATAATAATCCCAGAGAGGACAAAATTAAAAGGTGCCGCAGACTAAGAGCCAGGTTCGATAGCTATATATACAGATAGGTCCAAGCTTAACAAAATAGTGTCGCGCGTAACCATTTCTGCAATAAGAACAATAGCTGCATTTTTTTCTAAGCGAGCGACAAAAGAACGCTCAACTCGGGTAAAATGTCGTTTTAGCACTGTTTTAGTTTTTATTTATTTATGATTAGAATTATATTTCATTTTTGTAAAATTGTATTTCTGGAAATAATTATAAAATTAATCTTTTTTTTATAAAAGCTAGCACATACCACAGTCATCTTTCAAAGTGATGCATATTATAAGGAATATAGCACAAATCCTATTTATTCAGTCAATGTTTAATCACATACATACATACTCATTAGTGTGCTTTTCAGGGCGGTAAGTTGTTATTGTGTGTTATTCATTATTAATGAAAAATTTGAATGCAAGTGCATTTATGAATACACAAAAATACTTACTTACTTATGTATAAATATTCGTTCTTGCGGGAATGTGTGCAACTATGTATGTATGAATACTTAAATGCATTTGGGTATTTCCATGACAAAGTTGGACTCCCCTGAAAGTTAAAAACACGAAATGCCCTTTAAGGCAGGAAAGGAAAATAGGGGGAGCAATCACTGCCAGGTAAATATTGGTGCCCCGAGTAGTGGCTAGCCAGCAATCCAGACAGTCACCTGTAGTTCCAACTGCTTACTGAATTTCAGATACCTTGTAAGACTTTCTGAGCTATGAGGGCAGGATGAATTTTGTGCATGTCTAGTTCATTCTGTTTCTCAGTTGTTGCTGAGGAAAAATTTATACAGCTGTTTTTTTTCCAAAATACTGCACACAATATATTTTATATTTTGTTGATATAGGTATAATTTGTAATACTTTGCACCACATAAATCCACAATTCAAACTTTGTAGAAAATTTAAAAAAGGCCACAACAACAAATTTTTTATTTATAATTAAAAAAAATAATATCGAGGTATGCAGTTGTTTTGCCCATTAAATTCAATCAATAAGTTGCAAGCTTCAAGAGGCTAAGAAATTGCGTTGATTTCGATAATTTCTTTCAGATAGAGTTTTTATTGTCTACCATCAAAAAAAAAAAGTGTCGATGATAAAAAAAACTTTTGGGCTTATAGAGGGAAGAATAAAAGTCATAAACACAAAATTTCAAAACATTTACTCACCCTCCCTCCTCACGAACGGTACATTTCCAAAGAAATACTCATATCTGTGGTCATAAGCAATAACCGCCTTAGTCGACTTAAGAAAGAATTGAGTTATATATGAGATCGTTTTCTGCAACTACTATTCCATGTGTAAGTGAAACTCCCATCTCGTTAGCTAGGCTATTTAAAAATTTATAAATGAAAATATTTTGGTTTCCCCATAAGGTTAACATTACAATCGACATCTTTAAAGCTTTTTTTTCTCGAATTCGGGTTTTTCGACTTAAGCGAGTATTGCTTATGACCACAGATATACATATGTACAAATATGTAAGAGAATATCATGCAGATTTTCGACATATTCAATTTATTCTACTGTAACGCAGCTTTATGCTCATTTGCCGTAGCTTCAAATGTTTCTGTGGCAGAATTCCGATTTCTATGCAATTAGTTGGAATAAATTCCATCAACCTGAGCTAGCATAGTGATTCTAGTTAATATTTGTCAGTTACACAGCTGTCCAACTCTCCAAAAAACTAGCATATCCAAATGCAGATGTGTGTATGTATATTCACATGTTTTATGTCTGTATGTACTCGTAGCCTGTATACTTACTCAACAGCAAATAGAACTAGTTCAGAATCAGCGCCGATCTATGACTAAAGAGAACGTTATTAGTTTACGATAGATTCGAAAGCAAATTGTTTTCAGGCACTTTGCCCTTGATTTCTTAGTCGATGGAGTGGAATCCTGCAAGTTCAAGTTTCGATTCTTGGAACAAGTGGGAATAGGGCCCATGTTAAAATATTTCCTTTAATTTGTTAATCAAATTGACTCTAATTTTTTGAACAGGTGGCAACCCTCTTAAGAAAAATATAAAAAAATGTTTTTTTAAACCAGTTTCGTTTGACACCCACACTGTTGCATATTTTATTTAACTTAGTAATAAAGCGCTTTTATTTTTTTTAAGCAGGTGGCAACCCCCTTAAGAATATTTTTGAAAAAAAGTGGTGAAACTTATTTCGTTTGAAATCTACAATGTTGTAGCATTTTATTTAACTTATTAATTATTTGAATTTAGCTTTAGAAAAATATGGCAACTCTCTTCAAAAAATATCTTGTGTGTTAACCCAGATTATTGAAATTGCTTCTAGCCGATTTAGTATGGGGAAGGAACAAACATAATCACACATTCACACACTCACAAACTTTCAAAATTTTTCATTATTTAGTAGGATAACTTTAACTGGAGTTTCGACTGTCTCGCTCCGCATGAATTTTCCAGTAGTTGAGAGACAATGCCGAAATGAGTAGTGCGAAACTACGGCTTTGCTAGGCTGACTCTACATTTTCAGTTGCAGAAAACCAATATACAATGCACATTCACCATCCGGCTATTCAATGACCTCAGCATAAGTAATTATTACCCAGCGCATGTTAATTTGCAAATATCAGTTTCATTATTGTGAATTTATTGTTAAATGCACACAAATACGTTTATGAATGTATGTGTAATCATATTAGATTGGCGCTTACACAATATGTTAGTGTTTGGCCGAGCTTCTCCTCCGATTTGTGGCGTTCGCTTTGATGTTGACACATAAAGAGGAGAGACCCGCAGTGTTACGCCTACCCCGAACGACGGTTGTGTTTTTATGAGAAGCTGTTTTTCATGGCAGAAATGCACTCGGAGGTTTGTCATTGATGTTAGTTGGAACTTGGGCTTGAACCCAGGCTCTGCGGAATGGTAGCGCGCACTGCTAACCACTACACTTGTAACTGTTGCATCCCACTTACCGAATACTGTAGCGCTTTCAGTGTCCAGCGCTTTTGTTCGCATCATGTAATTACGCAATGTTCTATTTTCTACAGTTTATAAATCATCTAAATTCATATTAAATTAGTTACCGCTAAAGCACGCACGCACCTACATATGTACATACACACGTACATACATATGGATATGTGTGTATAATATACAGCTAAAAGTTCCCATGTAAAACTTATAGAGCTATAATTCATTTTTGGCTTGAATTCAGGTGAAATTCTCGCCCAGCTTTAAATTAATATCATGATCTATTTAACAACAATGCAGCCTGGGATGAATGATTTGATAAATTTTCGATAGTTTTCTATATGACCCAATATGTAATTACGCATACATGTATGTATCCATATATTTTGTAACACCAAAAGATTAATATGTGTGAGTATTAAAATGGATTTTCAGAAGCATAGATTTAAAATTATATGTATAACCATGTACTACATACAGCGTTGGGGACTTAATTGTTTCGTTCAGAGTTGCCATGTTTACAGTTTTAATGTCAATTTACGTTTTCACTTTTAATTTTCTGATTTTAAAGGATCAAATATGATGATTTGGACAACACCTAAAAAACTTTAACGATAAAAATCCACTTAATTACTATTTGAAATACCAGCGATTAACAGTTATTTCTACATACATACTTTTAAATGTATAAGTACATTAAAATATACGCTTAAAAAATAGTTGAGCAAACTTAGACCGAATTTTCGCAAAAAAAATTTACCAAAGCTAAAAAAGCAAGTGTCGTTTAAATATTAAACTTTTTTGCAATACTTTTTAGTTTAATAAATCAGCCTTGGACAATGTACTCTGCCCAATTCACCTGGAAGCCGATCCCGCCATATGGGCCCGCTGCTATGAGAATAGCTTTCTGTGAACCACCTTTAAGGTCTTTTTGAGCGTACTGCGCAGTGTTGCAAGTTTTCAGAGATAAGGCTAATTAGGCAAAAAATAAAGCTAAGCCAGGTTTAATAAAAATTTGTGTTATGTCTAAGAAAAATAGCTAAATAAAATCTTTTTGGTCGTTATTATAACTTCATGACAGAGTCAATGTTCAAGATAAAAATGATGAAAACTTGTTAAGAGCAACTTATTTGTACTTAAGTAAATATTTTTCGCAGCCTCACAAAGTGACCAGTTCTCTTATCTTTACCCGCTGAGTACAATTCGAGTGTACCTTTCTGAGATCTCAATACAGCCTGGTACCCGAATGAGTCTCACTGTGGAAAATTCACTTTCCAAAGTTGAGCGGTTTAACAGACATTCTACTGCTTCCTTAATGCTAGCTCTGCCTGATACTGACGCCCTGCAAGAAAGATACATCCACCGACACTTCCGTCAAGCCTCGACCAATCCGGGTAGAAATTCACCAGTGTCAACCTGCAACTATTGCTGCCCATTCGCTTTTTCCTAAAGGTGATGTGAGAGTGGGAGGAGCCGAAAAATTACGCACACAGATATATAGTCGAAGCCTCAGAAGCTCTTCTTTATGTTTTCTGATGAGGGGAAATACAAACATGTGCGATATGTCTGTACTTCATCATCGCAAAGGGTACTTTTTTGTGCCCCCGAGTAACTTTTGAAAAGGTGCGTTTAGATGCAGATGGATGTTTGTATAAATATTAGGAGGGTAATCTCTTAAATGAAAACTCGCCGAAGTAAAATATCAGGACAGCATTTTCCTTTCTTCTTCATTCCATACCTAATACTAAAAATCGAATTAAATTGTCAATATTTTGAGCAAAAGTAAAGAGCTAAAGAAAACTAATAATTTTAAGAGAAAGCTAAGAAAAAAGCTAAACGGTATTTAAAAAAAAATAAAATAAATTTGCGAATAGAAGTATGATTGTTTTCTACATCACAGTGCACTAGAGTAATACGCCAATAAATCAGTTATTTCACAAATATAGTTTAAAGCTAAGAAAGAAAGAAATGGTACTTTGTACTGTTATTATAATATTAAAACGCTAAACATTAGTTTTTGAAAAATTTAGTATTTTTAGTATGGTAATTTTTTTTATAAGTTTTACTATGAATATCTTAATTTAAAAAAGCAACGAAGTCAGTTAAAAAAAATCTGAGGCTATGGCTTAAAATTAAATGCCAAATGTAGCCTTAAAAAGATTAAGCTGGTCACATTGATGGAAAGCTCAAAGGCATAACTATTTAAAAACAAAACAAAATGGCAGATTGATATCGGTGTTCTCTTTGCATGTATGTATGTGGTAAAGCGCACATGTCCCGGATTTATGGTGTGTCTCAAGTAACTAAACGTCAAATTCGTATGATCTCTCTCTTACTTGCATAGTTACCCATTGCGAGCAGCTTGCCACAAAAGATTCAATTTTACCAAAATTGCTGCTTGTGGGGTTTCCCAAATGATCGACTCAAATATTCCAGTTTTCATTTCGAGAATCGAAAAATCATTTAGTTCTGCAGACTGGTTTCAGTTGTGTTTTAGAATAACGTTAATTATTATTATTTGTGTGTATATATAACTACATGCGATGTGATTTGTGTGTGTGTGTTTACAGATACACGGGTAAATGTCTGCTGTTGCTTTTTTTTTTGGTAACACAGAATTTTCGATTTGTTTTATTTGTGAATATATAAAATTTGCTGCAATTTTCAGTTGTGTAAATATTGGAAATAACCCTTTCTATAAGCCATGGAAATTTGTTATTTTTCTAACATTTTGTGTAAGTACATGAATGAAATTGCATTTAAATGTAAAATTGCAAACGCATTAATACTCAAACATAGTACATAAATACAAACATATGTATATGCATAAAAATATACATGTATATATGTATATACATATGTACCTAAATACAAATGAACATATGCATAATTGTACATGGGTTGGTAATGTAGATTTATATAATATAAGTTGATATTGAATTTATGGTTCTTGCCATTTATATGTTTTACAAATGTACATATGTATATGTATGCAGATGCGTATCAGCGTGCGTTCATTTGTTTGTGTTTGCACATTGACAAAGTTATTTGAGCATATTTAATGAATTTCCTATAATTCTGCCACTAATATTGCAAAAATCCTCATCATGAGTCACCTGAATCGCGTTGACAAAATAATTTCGTGAGTTTATAAATATTTAACTATTTGCTGAATATGCAAAGGCCCAAAATTAGTTGGATAAAATTAAATTCCTTTAAAAAGTTGCCACGCTCTCGGCAAAATTGACTGGAATACGTTTGCATATGTATATACATTAGGGTGGTTAAAATAAAAACTTTAAGTAGGAAATTGTATGTCCCCCTAGGATTGTTCTATTCCGAATAATATATCCCTATTTTTTTACTTTGAAATCAAAAAAAAAATATATAGGGGTCACTAAAAGCTTTCCGTGTATTTTATATTGGGAAAAAACAAATTTTTGAATAGAATTCTTGAAAATCAAATAATTGGATATTATTATTGGGAAGTCCTGTCCTAATATTGTTTTTCAAGAATTCTATACCATTTCTACGAAAGGTTATTTTTTCATATAAAATACACGGAAAACTTTGAGCAACCTATACAAATTTTTTGATTTTAAAATAAAAAAATAAGGGTATATTTTTTCCTTATAAAGCAATCCTGGGGGTGAGAGTATGAAAATTACGACTTTACTTTTTTAAATGAATTTTGGACCACCCTAATGTACATACATACATCTATACCCGTTCATACATTATAAATGGGTACATGCAGTTCTATGCCATACATGTACGTACGTATTCAAACATAGTTATGTAAATGTGCATTAGGCTGGTCCAAAAAATCTGTAATTTTTTTATTTCAAAATCACTTGTGAGATATTTTCGAGAAAGTGAAAACAGACGCCTGAGAAAAGCGCAGCCCTTAATATTAAGATTTAAAGCTTTTTTCAATTTTGAATTTTTGTAACTCGCTGTTAAGTCAACGTAACGGAATGAGCGATATACGATCCGTTCAAAATAATAACGGCAAAGTTCAAAATGATGCTCTTGGCAACTTATATTTATTTATTGTTAATAATTTTAATTTAAAATATGGGTCGATCTATATCAGATATCACATAAATACAAGTTTCATGGCATATACAAATTTCAAAAAAAATTAATCAAACTTAAAAAAGTTGTCATCAAATTTCTAAACTTTTTAATCAGAACCTTTACAAATTTTTCAGGTATACAGTTTTGTAGCCCATTCCATTTTCATATAATAAAATGCAAGTTTCGAGTCGCTAAAAATTACCGTAATTTTTTAGAATTTTTCTTGTGCAGAGTGTTGCGCATTTTCTTCCATATAACGCATGAGAAAAACTTACTTTACTCCACACAAAAAAAATCTAAAAAATCAACGGGAATTTATAGCGACTTGAAACTTTAATTTAATGGGCCACAAAACTGCTTAATCATAATTTTTCTAAAAAGTCCAATTGAAAAATTGAAAATTTCTATAACAATTTCTTGCATTTCAAGAGTTCTGTATAAAATAAAAAAAAAAAAGATTCTTGTTTGAAACAAAAACAAATATTCAATCTTTTTGAACCAGCCTAATGTGCAGTTGAAAATTCCTAGTTATGTAAGTGCATGGGTATGTAAATTAACTTGCACAGAGCTATTGCAATAATTTAAAGTTTTAGCATTTTATGCACACGAAATAAAAAGGGGATTAATTTAGTTCAAAGAGAAGCAATTAGTTAATGAATACTTAGTCCATGCCCAATAAAATGATCGAAATATCCGATATTAGATTTAACGCTTTATGTAAAAAGCTTTCCACGGAAAATGTTACAATTTTATGTAAATACTTTTGTTTTCCTTATCAAACAAATGGGGACAAATTCGTTTATATTAAAAGTAATTTACTCTAATGAGATATTTTTTCTCAAAAAAAAATTTCCATTTATAAAAAACTATGTACATAGATACATATGTATGTACTGTTATACTGGTAGTGCAAATGTGGTTTTTATACAACTCAATTTAGCTTTTAAATTTAATTTTTTTTCTTTAACAATTTATGAAAATATTTTAAACCAATATACATACATACTTATGTATGGCCACAGCGTTTCAGGAAAATGGTTCAAGTTGTGAATTCAAAAATTTTCGCACGGAAAATTATGAGGTTGATAATGGAAATTAGCACAACATATCCCCGAATGCGATTTGCTCATTCCGATTGGTTTTGGGTTGCTACAGGGCGTATACGCTACATACACAACTACGGGTATATGAGCACGCGTTGTTATTTTGACTTTCTTTTAGTATCCAATAGAGCTCTCGATTTTGTTCGCACATTTTCAAACAGTCCGGGTAGGTATATGAGCAACGAGTACTCGCACAATTGTTCAATACTCAATACTCGAAAATTTACGAGCATGAGCTCGAGCAATTCGAGTTTTCTCGAGTAATTTGAGCAATGCTTTTTTGATTTTGTTGACTTTTTTGTCAGTACTTTTTTTAAGTTTTACAAATTATTCATATAGTACAGTGCCAAGATCGTATAATACATTCAGGTACCTATTAAACTAATATTTTAATAAAAGGTCCTCGCTAGAGCAGCCATTGGCAAAATTACCACTTCAATGGTCATAACGTCCATTGGCGGTATGGCCCCTTGTACTGGCCACAAAGTAAATCTATTTTCTGATTTCTTCTTGTTCTAATGGCAAGTAGGGGTAGTTCGCATTCTTTATGCGTATAATACATTTTCTGGTAAGTGGCTTTTGAACGCGCATCAAAAAAGTAACCCTGGTCGGTCCAGCACATAATTGCAGTGGTCAAATTGTCAATGGGCGATTTGGCCAGGACCCTTATGCAGCACGCCACTTAATGCTACTCACATCATATCTGTAATGTTTGATAATTAATTGATTTTGTGCAAGTGGCGCTGAAGAACCGTGGCGTTGCCGCCAGAACAATTAAAAAATTGTTGCATATGTATATTGCATTGTGCCAGAGCACTATTTCTAAATGCATAGCACCACACCCAACATTTATGACGATACATTTGTATTTAATATTAATTATTTATTTGGTATTGATTTGGAAAGCAGCTGCTGACAAATAGAATTGACAATTTTTGTTTTGTTGATCAAAATGTTCAAAAGCTCGAAAATTTTGAACAAATATTTGAGCAGTTGAAGAATGAAGGAGTTTCGAGCGAGTATCGAGCTACTCGCATTGCTCGATACCCGGGTATCTAGAGCTATCTATATCTGTTTTAAGTTTGTCGCGATCGATAATTGTGCCACCATTCCCGACCAAAAACACGTTTTTGTCGAGAAATGTAACATTTCAGGAGATTTACTCATATACCGAGCTGACCATTCAATAAGATACGAATATATGCGTAAGGAAAATGCCAACGTTAGGAATTCGCGAAAAAAAAACTTTAGCAATATATATATCTCCTCCAGTTAAACGCAACTGTGTGAAATATGTTTTTGCCAATAAGAAGCAGGGAAAGCTATAAAAGTTCCTTGGAATCAGTACGGGCAAAAGTGCGATCAGAGTCAAGACCTTGATTACTCAAAACGATGATTAATCGAGTTGCTTAAAATATGATTACTCAAAAAACTTAATTTTGTTCGTTCAGTTTTGAAAATCCTGCTTAACTTCTCTTACTCCAGGTTTTGCTTCATCGATTGTTGCATTAGAATCGATGGTTGCATTGTAAACACGCGTTAAACTCCCCGTTATAACCTGACTTTGCGATTTGAGTTTCTCTAAATTAATGCAACACTTTGTTTACAACTTTGACGTTTGATGGTTTTGTTTAGCTTTCGAATCGAAATATATAAATTTGATTTTAATTTTTGGAAAACAACAACAAGGCATATTCAACAGGTAGTATCATTACGCCAGCTGATTTGATTTGTTTTTAATAATTTGGTCTCTAAAGTGTAAACCATGATACAAAAATAGAAGCTAGTTTCATTCATTGACACTCGTTGTTGTTGCCGACCACTTCACTTTTAACAAGTTTATGACATTTAACTAAAATCATGCTACTAGATTCACTTGCGGGAAAATTTTTGTTTCTTGAAAAAATAAAAAAATAATAAAAAATAAATTCTTCAAGAAGGTTTGCTTAAAAAAAATACGTGTAAATGTATGGTATATGGGGTATGGAAATATCCCTTTTCCCTTGCAGTAAACCTTTTAGTTAGGGCAGCAATGATGTTTTTCAAATAAGGCAGATCGGATGCACTCTCTGGGAAGACCTATACCTTTAATTATTGTGCCATGGCAAATTCCTCAAACATTTTAGTTTTTGGTTAATTAAAATCTTGGTTGCTCAAGTAACTGAGCATTCGAGTCACTGACTTTATGGCTTTGGACGGATAAACGAACAAATTACATTAAGATTTTTGGAAAGCCTCTGAGGACCTTGTCGTGCACCGAACCCAGATTTACTTCAATCCGGCGATTATGGTGAAAGATATCTCAGAATCGTATTGGAGGCTATTTTAGTAGATTCTAGATATTCCATTTATAGAATTCCGCTCACTGAAAACGCCATAATCTCCTAAGGACATTGTTGGGCATCACAGGGTTAACCAGTAATTGCGTCAATAGCAAACCAGTTTGATTTCAGGTACCCTTATCAATTTCATTTTCAATCAAATTACCAATGTTCTATTTGCGTAGGAAATTTTCAATAAATTCACCTTTACTATCGTAACGAGACTATTTTAGGTATACAACAAAGAACATTTTTTTTATGTTTTCTACAGTTATAGAAAGCTCCAATCCATCCAATTTATCTTTGTCCTTCGTTTCTGGAAGCATCTTGTCGTCCAAATGGAAGACGAATACTGCAGCAATCTTTACTGAAATTATTCGACTACACTTTTACAGCTTTGCTGTTGCCGTTTGGAAGAAATCTCGAAAGTAGTAATCCATTTTCTTGCAATGAATGTATTTTTGATGTTTGTTTCCGTGACGAGCCTACGCATGGCTATGCTATGAAATTCTTTTTTAAAATTTGTTAAATTTATTGACTACGTGGCGCACAGTATGCTTTTTGAACAATCCAAGAGAATGAATCGTAGCGCTTTCGACAGAAACAACATTTTTATTTGAAACAAAATGGTTTTGAAAGCTAATTTTATTCCTGTGTTGGTGTTGGTTGATTTTTCCGACAGGGTGGCAAGATGATCTATTTTGGAACGAATTTCCGTCAAAAATAAATCAATTTTATTCCCTTTCATGGAAAAATGCTGCCATTGACCCACAATCACTCANAAAAAAACATGCAAAATTCACTGGATTTGTTAAAAAAAAAAATTAAAAATTTTCGTATGTTTTATTACACACTGAGATGGAAAGATCAGTTGGGGGAGGAACTGTCTTGACTTGGCAAAAGCTTCGTTCGAGCAGAACAAGGATGCACGGTATTTCGCGGAAAGGATAAAATTTTCTCACCCCAATCCTTACCATCGCCATGCGGAAAATCCTAGTATTTGCATGTCTCCCTCTATAATGGCGATGAGTTCACGTCAAATTCATTACAAAACTATCCGAAAAGAACTAAAATCTGATTAAATATATTCGTCCTATCAGCCGAACGTGGATTTCTCTTACGACTACTATGTGCGCAACAACGCTGCTAGATCAACAAATACAGCACGGCTCTAAATAGTTGCATTTATTCTAGAGAGATATGAAACCACACTCTGATCCTTTGACAACACCTAACCTGAAGCCATCATCTTGACAAAAGGCCGTCACCATTTTTAGAAGCAGGATAAATCTTCTACCTATAGCAGGGGTCTGACATTTTGGAATCATTTTTGACTTCCAAGTATTATGGAGGAAGAAGGTGAAGTTAGCAGTCATAAAAGTCATGCGAGCTCAATCACATATAGAAAACCATATCACCGTCTCTATACTCGTAAGTAAGAGTGTTAATATTTTCGCACTAAATATCAATGCATGAATTTTATTCATATGCCGGAAATTTCACAATACTACATACTTATGTACATACATATATGTAAGTATATTTAAATACTCTTATCGCATCCC
>NW_016164878.1:12717-29702 GCF_001687245.7 Rhagoletis zephyria | reverse complement strand
ATTTTATTTTATTATATTTGATTTTATTTTATTTTATTTTATTTTATTTGTTTTATTTTATTTTATTTTTCATAACTTTATTTTGTTTCATTTCTTGTTTATAATTAATTTGAGGTTAATTGTCTTATTGTTAAGTTTGTTAAGAGATTTTAAAGGCGCGCTTCTGCTAAGTGTTAACATAAATAAGATATAATTAAACAATTTTCAAATCTAGTTGTAACATAATAGTAGTGCCGAAATACTTTTACAAATACAATACATATTTTCATCCACCTCTCCTCATCTATGCAGCTTACACTCAATAATCGCTGACATTGATAACTTTCAGTTCACTTTACTCTCTATTTTCTTTATGATTTTTTTTTTTCATATTTACAAATTTTTTAGAGCTACATAAGCATAAAGCAATTTTTGTATTGAAATACATATGTATGCATAAGAGAAATTATAAGTGAAGACGATTTTATTATTTTGTTGTTTTATTTAACTTACAAATTGCAAAACATAGATATCTAATAATTGTCGCAAAAATGCGTTTATCGTAAATAAATAATTATCAAAGATATTAACAATAAGTAGCATTTCTGTTATATAAACATAAATCGCAATAGTTAAAGGGTCAATAATGCTCTATTAGGAAATTTAGAAAAAAATCTTAACGAAAACAAAGAAAAAAACATTTAAATCTTAAACAAGAAGCAGCAAACAGTGATAGCAAATAGAGCTTATACAACTGCAAACATAAAAAAAAATTTTTTGAGCGAAGAGACCATGCAAAGCTAAGCCATATTATTTAAAATTTTTAACAATATTCAAATAAATGTACGCTTTGAATATCCCACATCTGCAAAAGACAAAAAAAAAATCCTAGTGTGAGCTTCTTGTAAAAAGAAGGATCGAATTTGTGCCAACTACGAAATACAAAAAGCAAATATTAACATTTAATAGGCAAATATTTACGCTTAAGCAAGAACTACACAACAAGTTTTTCAGGCGTTGTAGATTGCGGCAACCACGCCGGCATATAAAAATTATGGCTGAATAGAGCGCTGAAAACCTGAGACACCTGCAAGACTTGTTGTGGAGTTTTAGCTTGAAAAAATACTTCGCCAAAAATTTACAATCGCCGGCGAATGCTGTGCGCCTTGAATTATGCTTCCATATTTTTTTACATTTTCTGTGCCTGAATGAAATCTACAATTAATCGTAGGAAAATTTAGTATCCCCTTACTTACGTATGTGTAATATTTTTCAACTTCTAAGTGTTTTCGATTCTAAGTTTCATAAGCATAATTGGAATGTCTATTTTATAAGTGCAGTCCGCAGAGAGATTTGTAAGTAAAGTTATTTATAAAAATATATATCTGTAAGAACTTTGTTCTTTTCAACCGCCTGCCTGTTGCTTGGGTTATACTCTGTAAGTGTAAATAGATACTCTTTTTTTTATCAGCCCCTAACGGACATCCCTGTAGCGGTGTCTATATGTGCGAAAGAAATACTGTTGCTTTGCAAGTAGTTTTCGAAAACCTCGTCGCGGTTCTTTGTTAGATAATAGCGAACTAGTTGGCGATAATTTCACTTGCATCTAACGCCATTCAAAGTAATTTTTTCCCAATTTTATTCTACAGCTACTAGCTAGTTTGTGTTCGGCCCTAGCGCACTTCGCTGTTCAATTTCTAGGCATTGGTCCAAGTCGAAACCAATCGATCAGTTCTTTACGTAAATCATATTTACTCAGATCGATTTGAAAGCCGCCAAGTAATTCGTTCTCCTGCAATGTATCGTGTGACCATACAGTGACATGCAATAAACGATTTTGTATATGTTCCAATGGCATGCGATACTCGAGCTAGAGCGAGGGGAGAGAAAGAAGAGATTACCACATATGTATGTAAATTAAAAAATTTGCTAGCTTCTTACCGTCTCCATAAAGCTGGGCACACACGTTTTTCGTACCACTTTTGTTTTGCGTTTGGTCACTTTGTTGTATCCGGCTTGAGATAACATTTGACGTAGGTGTTAGGCTCTTGACCCCCTTGCAGCATGGGCAAGCCTTTCGCATGGTGAATCTGGCAAAGAATTTGTGATAGTTTAATAAATCGGATTTTTATTTTTTATTTTTTCATTTAAAAAGCCTTTACTAAAAATACGCAGCAATGCAAACAACTATGAATCTATGCATAGAGGAAAAAATTTTTAAAGTCGCGATTACCTCCAAACTTTGACTGAACTGTCAAAATTTTGATATAAAATAATTTAGAGATTAAAATTTTTATTTTTGTTTCGAGTTCAAAGCAATCACGTTAATATGTTCATATGTATATTCTTTTATTTACTTACCATCACCGTTAAGACACCGCGGCGATATTGCAAAGACATTTTAATCTGACCAACTTCATAGGGATTTTCACGCGTTTGTTGCTTTACTTCTGAAAAAATATATATATATTTTTATTTAGTTATGAAAGTCAAAGCAGCTAAATAGTTAGAATTAACATTGTTCACGATTATTTTTAAACTAATCCTTAATGTTCCGTGTGCAGAAGTCCTTGTAAGTAGGAAAAGCTTCTGACTGTCATTCACCAGGAACTGGCCAGAAGTGATTGGTTAGCGAATGGTGCAAATCGCAGCACACTACGTTCAGAAATTCATATCTTCGTATCCTTTGGGTACCGACCAAACCCCCGCGTAAGACGTCGCGTGCATTGGGTTTGCGTTCCGCTACGTACTCCGTCGCCGAGTACTGGCGTTCACCCCGGTAGACGAATGTCTAGCCACAATCCGCACCAAAGCCAGATTCTTCAACATTTAGCTCATCTTTGGCCATACCCCGATTGAACAGAAGCACGGGGCATCCAAGAATCTCTTCTATGAGCGTTTGGAGCTTACATACGAGTGCTTCTCCCGACACGATGTCAAAATCGTGCTTCGCAATTTCAATGCATTCGCCACTAGACCCTCACAACTGCTCTCAGAGAGCACTCTTCAACAAACCGACATATGCGAGCAATGAAGCAACATTTCCCGCTCATAAAGTCCGCGCCGAAGAAGTAGTCAGGTTCCAGGGAGCCCGAAAGAACAAGTGGTACGATGAGGAGTGTAAAGAAGGTGCAGAGAAAAAGAGATGCCGCCTAGAGGGTTATCTGTCCATATAGAAATACAAGATTGCGAAGAGCTTGAAACGCTGGCCGAAAACGTGCTTGAATTATGGAGGCAACACTTTTTCAGCCTATTGAATGCCAGGAGCACTAAAAGTACTGGAGAAGACCGCTAAGGCGGTTGCGGCGCCAAATAAGAAGAAGGAAGATAATATAGTAGAGCAAGTTGACTACTAAATAAATTCTCTACGACGGATGTTCAAAATTTTTGTATCATTCTCAAAAAAGTGTCCGGTATTTTATGGTATATATATCCAAGCAAAATATGAAAGTCTTGCTTATGTGCATCTAATTTCCACTATTTAGAAAAATATATGTATGTGGAAACGAATTTAATGAAAATTTTTTTTAACGCAACGGCACAGGTATTTGTGCCATTTAATACCTAGCGAAAATCCGACATAAGCTATTTATTTTAAATAGTTATTTTATTTATGAAGTAGTAACACGTTTTACGGATAACTGTAATGTATGGCCAGGTGTAACTAAGAACCAGGGATGTTGCGAATATTTTCGCAATGAATGATTCGCATCATTTTACACATTCGCATTCGCATCAAATGGTACGAATGTTTTGCGAATGCGAATATAGTTGAAATGGCTCTAAGTCTGTCTAACCAGGGTGCGGACAATAACCGACTTTTAGCTTCAGGCGCTAAACGGTTAAGTAGTATATCAAGTAAGTACTGCTAAAAGTCTTATTAGCAACCTAGAAATAATTTGAGATTCCTCCAGCGAAAGCGAAGGCTCCGACGTATAATCTGGAGACAATAAAAAATGTCAAATTAAAGCTTAAAGGCCTATCTTAAAGAAAAAAGAGCTCATCCCGGTGAAAATCCTCTCGAATGGTGGAAAACTAAACTCAAATACGACAAACTGACAGATCTGGGCCGCAAATATTTGAGCGCTCCATCCGCCAGCGCTCCAATTGAGCAATTGTTCAGTGCAGTCGGCCTTATATACGAGCCTCTAAGAAATCGCCTCATGGGAGAAAAGGCAGCAAAATTACGTTTTTGAAATATAATATGCCCCTTTTGAACTTTGACTACCAGATTTAGACATTGTATAGATTAAGCACTCGTTCAATGTTCTAATAATTTACAAAAATTTTAAGTTATAAAATCGAAAGCTTAAGTTGATTATAGCTCTTTTAATGTTAGTCCTAACATTCGCATTCGCACAAATATGAAATTCGAAACATCCCTACTTAGAACAAAACACGCTTTATAAGTTGAAGTACTAGCTGTAATCGTGACTAAGTTACAATCTAACTTTATATTCATGTATGCACATACATATATATGTAGTGGAAATATTAATAGTTTTATTTTTTTTTTGTTTTTAACGTGTTTTCCTCTTATCAAAAGCGGTACTTACCTCTAACTTTCGACACCGTCAACTTAGCTTCCTGCTGATCACGCAACAAGGGATGGAAGAACGTATACACCAAATCTGAGTGAGCAATCTCATCCGCTGAATTGAAGAGTGAGATAAGAAAACGTTGTATTTGAGGCAGGCGACGCTCAGCGACCGATTTGACGTTCGAACGGCCGACATGCATGCCACTTGGCAAGCTGGAAGAGAGGGAGAAAATAATATAGTATAAAGGGAGTATATAAACACCATCTAAAAAAGCCAAATACAAGACGATTAGTGAACTGAAAGTAAACACCATTACTGGAGGAGCAAGAAAAGACATAAGCAAGATATTAAAAAAAAAAAACAATTGCAAAGGCAATTAAAACGTAGGTACTGTGCAAATAAAGCCGATAAGAGCTGAGGCCAAAAAATATTCAATCAATCACAGTGTACCACGAAAGATACACAAAATATGAGAGAGAGAAAGAGAGAGAGATAGAGAGTTAACGTGGCTATCAGTAGAGATTCAGCCTTTCAGGTGGAGTTGATAAGCTGAGATGCAGGTGTGGAACCAGTAGGGTGCGCGATAGTGACGCTATGCTGTTGATATGCTGGAGACTTTTGTGGCGACTAGAGTTCGTGGTAATATACACGCATACGTGTGGGCCATAACCGTTCAAATTGGCTAAAAGGCGACGCTAATTTGTGAAATGAAATCACTTTCGGAGCGCTACAAAAAAAAAATGTATAAACAAGTAAAAGCAATGTCAGCATTTGAGAGTGGTGTGTGAACACAAAGAAACCGTAGCAAAAGGAGCCAAAGAATGGAGCGAAAAAATAATAAAAGCAACCGCAAATGTTTTATTAATAAATGCCGTTGAGGTAAAAGTAAAAACAATTGACAATGAGACGTTGTCATTGCTGTCGCTGTCGCTGTTGTTGTTGTTGTTGTTGCCGAACAGCAGTTAACAGCCAAGCAGCCAGTCAACCCACTTCAACGCTTTTGTCATTCGATTTGATAAACGCGTGCAATGCAGACACGACCAACGGCGGTAGTTAGCGCAAAAGCATTATAGGAAATATAGCACAAAAAAGCAAAATTTATAATAGAAACAAAAACAAACAAAAAATATTAAACAAGAAGAAGCACTTATTTCACGGCAACGAACAAGTTATAATTGATTTTTTAGATACCCCGACGCGGCAGAAAAAGTGGGAAAAAGTGATAAGCAGCAACACGGCAGTGCATATCAGTCTATTTATGAACTGATATACTCTTCATAAATGTGATCAAAAAAATAATTGAAAAAAAATTTAATACATTCGCAAAAAAGTTTTCGAAATATATACAAACAGCAGTGTTCAAAAATGCGCTAAACATAAATAACATCAAAAAAATTTGAAATAAGCAAAATACCAAAATAAAAAAAATATATACATATATTAAATTTATCACGAAAATTATGGCTAAATTAAACAGCTTAGAGGCGGTTGGCGTGGGCAGAACAGCACAGGTAGGCTAAAATTCAAGTAAACGCTAATCTACGCACAAATAAAAAAAAAACAATATCGAACGCCACTAATTTTAATTATTCTCTTCGATTTACCCCACTGCGACTCATAAACGCACACTCACACACACACACACACACACATCCACACACATGCGATACAGTTGATGGACTCTTTGCCATGCTGGCATCTTTTGGTGTACTGATTTGCATGGTCTCAACATTGATGGGCATCAAGATTTGGTGGTTCAAACACCGGCTAACATTCAATCACAGTTCGACAAATAATGGTGCGGCAGGTGGTGCACCGCCTACAGTGCCATTGCGTACGCGTAGCAGTCGAGAGAAGCGCATGTCGCAACAGGTAATGAATGAAACGGTGAAATAGTGTAGGATGTAATAGCTGCAGAAGTGCAAAGTATGCAATCCCAGGCAGAAAATAAGCAAAAAGACACCTTTTAGGAGCCCCGTTTCCTGGTCATTTAAATCGATAGGCCAGAGTCAAAGTCTACACGAAATAATATAAAGCAGTTGAATTCCGTTGTTTTAGAAACACACCTCATCTGTATTCCAAAGGCACGACTAAGATAATACAGCTTGTAAAGAAAAATTGTATTAAAAAAAAAAGTATTTAGACCGATAGCCTTAGTAGCTAGTGCCTTTTTTGTAATATAATTATTTATAGTTACATAGTCCTTACGGTGATTTTAAATAAACGCAGTGTTTTCTCGCATCAAAAAATATCAAGAAAATCTTTGTAGTGTTTCATAACAAATTTTTTATTAGAAAAACTTTAGCAAAAATCATTTTCAATGGCCCACTTTAACTAATAAGCACTTATTACCCGGCCCACCTCATTTATTTACAACTACAAGGAGGCCATACCCTAAATAAATTTCATGCCGATAACCGACATCGATAAAACATAAGCAATAGTTATAAAAAATAATCAAATATTCACAACATAAAAGGCAAACAAAAAGCTATGTAAAGTAACAATGTCAATGTACGCATAAAGGTGTTTATTAATGTTATTGTTTTTTCAGTGGTATGACGCATGCTTTTATGCGTCCATCCTCACATGGCTAGGCTAAGCCTACCGCTGCTTGGTGCCTGTCGCTTTGCAGATAATGAAAGGCAACTAAGACCAAAACAGACTTTTCTACGAGTTTTCTTTTCTTTTTTTTTTGTAGTTGTTGCTAAATATTTATGGTTTTATTTATGTTTATTTTATAAGTAAACTGCAACACGCTACCATACTAAATGATCTTCGCACTCTACCGAGAAATTAGAGCGTCGCACTTTGGTTTTCATATCATAGCCAAGCATGCATATGGATAGGGGCTATCAGAAATACATACAAATGTACATACAAAGCTTGTTAGATATACAAAGTAAGAATAAACCTATGCACGTATTTATGCACATGCACATTAGACCGTACCACCTTACAAGCAAACAAAAAAAGTTGGTCGTATACCCTGAGTCTAAAAAATTTTTGCAAGGCAATTTCGACAGGAAAAAATTTTTCAAACCAAATCTAGGTGACGCATACATTCGGCACTAAATTTTTTTAAATAGTTCTACTGAATTAACCAAAATATTTTCTTTGCAAAAGTTTAATTAATTTTGTAGAGTTAAATTTATTGATAGGATGATAAGAACGGTGATCTCTGCTAGGTAAGTACTAGAACAGGATACTCAGGGTCAATGAACTTTTGGAACAAAAAAAATTACGAACAAGTAATTTTTAAGCAAAAAAAAAAAAAACCGACTTTATTGTTCACATAAACATTTTGGAGTACCCTAGAGGTAGGAATGTTCGATATTTAAGAAGGTATCGATATTATGAATCGATTTAATTCATTGCATGTAAAATCGATATGGCGATATATCGGGCTGAACAATAACGATATCGGAAAAATCGATGTTGAGAATCCTACTCCCAATTGAATAGAATATTAGACCTGCCTATAAACTCACCTAATTGTGTTATTTCCATCTTGTATATTCACTGAGGATTAAAACGGCATGCCGGTCGACTCAAGCGGTTTGTCAAACTTAAAAGCTAAATAAATCACACAAGCTGCTGATTAAACCTACTTTAGTATTTTTCCATACACTTTTTTTGTAGATGAAAAATAAATTTCAACTTAGATATCGATATTGCGGGTAAAGTATCGATGTCTTCCGATATATCGACCTTGGAATATCGATTCAAAAAATCAATTATCGTACCATCAAATATCGATGATCAGAATAATCGATACGATTTCGAACATTCCTACCTTGAGGTACCAGGTAAAAGGGTGACCCCTACGTTCGGCGAAAAAAAACCAATCTGGTCCGTTCTAATGTACATACATATGTATGTATGCATCATTTAGACTCTCACAACGGTCGGTGCTTTTTTTGCACTATCTTAAAAAAAATAAAATCTGCCTATTTTGTTGATTGGTTTTGCTTATCAGTTGCAGCGGCGCTTGACAAACATTTCACGATTGTTTTTATACCTTTCATGAGCATGAAATGGTATTATAACTTTTTCTTAATTTTTGGTAAACAATTTTGCTTGATTGTCACAATATTTTATTCGCAATTTATTATTTTTCATTTCTTCAGTTAATTTGTCTACGTATTTGGATTTTTATTACTTAGATAAGCGAACCCGTTGAGGTACATGGCGTTTTTCGTCGACGAGAAGAAGATGACTTAAACATTGTACCAACAAAACAATTGCCGCGTGAGTATTTTTAAAACTCTTTTAAGGAGTAGTTCTCCAGCACTATTAATCATTTACTTATATTTTATATTTAATTAAATCCAACTTAGTTTAATTCTTTTTTTTTCGAGCAAACCCCTCTTGCATAATGGGAACCATCACCCACCCTGGCGCCACTTTTCGTTTCCTAAAATACCCACAAATGGTTAGAGAGTACATTAAGTAAAAATTTACTTCGCTTAGCTTTCAAGCTTCCAGATTTAGTATAAATTTGGCGATCAATCTGCTACGCGTTTCACTGTCCCACTGTTGTTGCCTGCCACCCTGTTGGAGTATGTTCCTTTATTCCCTTTTCTGCCTGAGCAGTGTCTCCACCTTCTTTGCCCCGTTTAAGGATCCAAATCATTTTCCTTACTTGAGCTACCATCTCTATGTGAGTGCCGGGGCTCATTAGATTCACTGTTATTTCCTATTCTTCGATGTTAAGAGTTCGTTTTGTTGTTTCTAAGGCCCCGTTTAATTTAACTTAAATGCTTTAAGTGACTATCTCTATATTTACCACTACATCTATTCTGCTATTTTACTTCTCATTCTCATTTTTGTTCTCTTCTTCCCAGCCGTTCGCATACGGAAGCTGTCTCAAAGTACACCCTCACTCTTCCCGCTGCCGCCGCCACGCCGACAAGATAAAGTGCGCAGCGTCATCTATGAAAAATATGAGCCGCCCGCACGTGAACCACCACGCCCGCCAGTGGACTCACTACAATCCCTGGGGGACTCTCCCCAACCACGCACACCAACTATTAGTCTGGTTGAGGAGATGCCTACCTTCGATGAACTCGAACAGAAATATCGGCAAATGGAGTTGAAGGAGGAAAAGGCGAACGAGTTGAGCGCCGAGTCAACCGAGAGTATTCTCCGCATGCGTGAGTCGTCACCACAGCCGCCGAAACGACTAAATCGCAACTCATATAGCGAAGAGAAACTAGTGGGCATGCACAAGTTCATGAAAGCCAAATTGCCTTCTACAGAGGCGGCGCCGTACCAGCCAAAAATTAACGAACGCCGTGCGACGGGCTTTCTACGGCCTGATGAGGAACATATAGAAGCCATGGCATTGGCAGGCACTGACAGCTCGTCGCTACGCGAATTAGAAGCAACGCACTCCACAAGCGTGGAGGAGTTCGGTGAACGTCGCCCAACAGGCTACATTAAGTACGAGGAAATCGATGTGGATGGCTTGGCAGACTTTCGCGAAAAATGGGAACAGCCGAAAGCAAGCTTGAATACAGTAAGTCCAACACCGTACCAGCATGGTGAGCGCGTAGACTATGACGCCTTCAACGGACACAACTATGATCATATGAATAGAGCGAGCGCACGCGAGTTGCGTATGATTGCTGGTGATGTGCCGGCCTCTTACGCAAATGATAGTCACAAGCTGGAAAGCAGAGAGCGCTTAGGCTGGCAGGCAGATGAACGAGCGGCGGGCAAACATGGCACACCAGTGTCGCTAGAGAGCATCGACTTCACCAGCGACGAAGAGTATGCTGATGAGCTGGGTGGCGTAAAGCGAAATAGGATTTTAAAATCTGCTTCAGTGCCTAACTGCAGTGTTAGTGACTACGAAGCTGAAAATAATGTTAAATCACAGAGGTTGGATGATAGCTCGTCGCCCAAATATGTAGACACATTTACGAGCCCACTGCACGAGGAAGAAGTAGCGAGCTGCGATGCAGTTAAAGAGGAAGTTGCACTCAACATTCAACAACCGACCGCCCCTGCGCACGTAACTCGGTCCGAACAGCTGTGGGACGAGTTGGAGGCTAATATAAAACAAGACGAGCGTGAAAAGTGTGTATGGCTCGAAATTGAAAAAGAGCTAGATTTTAATCGTGATTTCGTGAGCAACATTGAAGAGGAATTTGACAAGATACGGCACTCGTACGAGGAAAATGAGGCCGCCTTCCTTGAGAACACTGGTGGTTTGAAACGTGTGCACGAGCAGGTGGTAATAGCGTCACCCGAACCAGAGGGCTTTGGCAAAAGCATCGATGAAGACTGGGAGAGCTTTGAAAACTTGGCTGTACAAAAGCCTAAAACGACAGTAATCGCAGACAAACACGTTGTGCAATATAATTTCGCTGACTTGGAGGATGCATACGACAGTGACGGAGAGTCAGTGCTGCGCACAGAACGTCGGCCTGCTGGCTTTAAGCGCCATAGCGCGCAACTTAAACGCGAGCTCTCCAATATAGAAGATGAAGATGAACCCACATCGCCGCACTACAACTACAATATGAGTAGCGTTGAATTTGTGGAACAAGACCATGTAATGATTGTGACACCATCGCAAGAGGATCGTCCTATTGGCTATGCGCATAAAGAAATATCCGCTTTAGACGATGATTACGTGCGTGAACACAGCAAAGATAGCATTTTCGAGCCTGTTGCAGAACCGCTTACAGTGATAACAAAGGCACGCGCGCGACCTAGACCGCGTCAGAAGGTTACATTTGATTTCAGTAGTACAGAATATTACCAAGCGTCCAACGATGAGGACGATGAAGATGAGGATGAGAACCAGAATGAGCCGCAGGCAGTAACACGCCTCTTATCAACGACAAAATCCGCGTCATATGATAGCGACTCAGTGGAGGAAGATGCTGCGCAACAGGCTGTGCCCAAACCAATGCAACGCACCACCAAAACCTATTACGTAGCCGAGAAGCAAAAGCAGGACGGCGGCAGTGCAGAAAATCAAACACACCTTACGCTATCACCCACAAGCTTACCTGCGCCAGCGTCGCTGCTTTTCGACACACCAATTTCGCTGAAAACTGCGGAAACGGAATTGAGCGAGAGTTGGACCGCGATAAGCCAACTACAGAGGACACCGACAGCGTCGGGTACAACGAGAGCCACGTTGCCAGCTCTTTTAAATGTTAACGAGCAACCCAAACCGTCCTATCGTAGTACGCTCGCCCAAACGTCTTCGGTTACGAGCGTTGTTTTCATGGAGGAGAGCATCATAACACAACATCAACAGCAACCAATGAGTAGTTTTAAGCCACAAGTTGCTATGCGACAACATTACTTTGAGCAGAGTTATCATAATTCAACAGAGGCTTAAGAGAGAGTGAGAACAGAGATTAAGAGGGAAATTGTGGGAAGCAATAGAGAGGAATCGAAACCCAACTGCAGGCTTACCTAAGTCGGAAAAGTATTAATGAGAGTAGAACCAAAGTTAGGTGTTATATAAAATGTGCCAAAAATAAATACTTATGCATATCTAAATAAAAGAAATTTTAAATTAAAGAACACCAGAGTGTGAATAGTTTATCTCGGCATTCGTCATTTAAATCTTTTATTAAAAATGTATCGTTGACATTATTTTAAGGAGGGTTAGATTTATTTGTCTATGTCCAAAACATAAACAGATGAACAGAATCGCGATTATTCCTACTAAAAAAAAAAATGAACAGTAAATTAAACCAAAAAATCGGCCATCTCCAAGCTTATACCCTGCACTGGTACACAAACGTCTCCATAACTCCAGAAGGCATAACAACCGGCACATGGCCACAGCCGAGCTAGAGAAGCGGCCCCCAATTGGGGACTTAGCCCTATCCAGCGCTAGGCTCAAATAAAAACTAAGAAAAGCGCAGAAATGAAAGACGCGCCATGAGAGAATAGATTCGGCGGCGCCCAACAAGACTACTTAGCCAATTTATTAGATAAAGAGATTACGGAATTAGGAATAATCAACGATATTCTTACCGGGCCCTACCTAAAAGATAATTTGAGTAGGCCTTCTTAAGTGAAGCCATTCTAAGAGCCTTTCGGAAGAGCTTTTAACTCCAAGCTGGTGGGTCGACTACACAAACTAGTTATTTGGTCAAACGATCTCTGCTGTTTTTGAATCGACCTAAGAGATACCCTTGCATATGCTAGTCGAATGTGGTTCCAAGGAGACGCGAGAGAAGTCTTGGCTTAATGTGATCACTGTCACATTCACTCTCTACCCTCCTAAAACTTTCCCGAACTTTTTAAATATCTTGGTTTTAACAGAAGTGTTGTGAAAAGCAGAGATTATATCCTTAGGTGCACCTCTCACATTAATATTTAGCTTTATGATCCCTACACGGAATTTCAAGATGTCTTAGCTAAACAAGTACAGGGTAAGGCTGTTCTTCTTTTTAGTGCAAACTAGTATCAATTAAATAATGAACACCGAAAGACCGAAGTGGAGGCAATGTCCCCGATTTCATAGCCGATAGCGCAACGAGAGCGTCCAGTCGATTTTCAGGCCAAAGGCTGGACACTACCGTGAGAAACACACCAGCAATAGTATGCTTGGAAATAATATCTCTGAGCAGACGCAATGCCAGTAGTGTTTTGGGGACAAACCACACCATGACTTAAATAAGAACTGAATAATAAACTGACGGTCGATACCAAAGTACTACATTTTCTCTCTACAATGGATTAATTAAGGGCAGTTACGAACCCTCAACTGTGATATCAGCTAGCGACGCTAGAGTGCAAATAATTGGAAATACAACTATTATCGGCTGGTAATGTAAGGTTGTCCATTATAGGATTTGGATATATTAAATGCAAGCAAGCAGCGGGAACAGTAGAAAATCTATTCCTCCCTCACAATTTAAACTGTTGCGCCAAAAATTTAGTTTCTAGTCGCCATTCGTAATATCTTTGCAGACACTGAAAACACAACAGAGGCTCCGTAATTGGCTCACGACATTCCCTAACTTCTCCAATAAAAAAGTAAGTTTACACTTCAAATCTTTTACCACTTACCTATGCAATTTCGCCAGCGGAAAGTGCAAACACAACTTTTGATGAAATTCCGTAAATTCCTTATACGAGCGGAATAAATGCGTTGGATCGGTTTGACCATGACGCGTCACTTGTAAAATGTAGGTGTAATACTTTTCCATATCGTAATGCTTTTGACAGCGCACTACCATAACGCTTTTTAAGCGGCCATCCTGTTGCATGCTGTAATGTGAGAAAACGATTGAAAAAAAAAATACTTTTAGCAAACGCCTTGAAGCTAAATTTTCAAATAGTTCCATACTTACGTATATTTGCGCGGCACAAATGACAACAACTCGCCACTACCCTCATCGTTGCTGAAACGCATTTGCGCCAAATTGTGCAAGAAGAAATTGAATTGTGTGAACCAACTCTTCAACGAGAACTGTATCATCTTCGCAAAAGAGGCAGCCGCCTCTGGATTTGATTGCTCCGGCAGCAAAGCGACACGCACATAAGTCACTGCATCAGCGGTTACACCGGGTATGCCGGCAGTGGCCATTAGTGCAAGCATATGCAGAATGAGATCACCATGTTTGCGTATTATATTGAAAGCGCGACAACACAAATCGACGAAATAATGAAAATCTGTGGAGGGTTTATCGCCGCCATTGATCACATAAGCCATGTCGGAGGTGAGCACGAATGGGGTGCGATCTCTGTGTGGTAGGGTGTGAAAATATGATTAGAAGAGAGAATATAAGCGTAATAATGTTGTTACCTTTTGAAATTGCCAAACATTTGCGCGTCGCCCAAGAATTTTCCAAAATCTATATGAAAGAGATGACCGGAAGTCTTCAGCATAATATTGTCATTGTGACGGTCACAGATACCGAGTATGTAAGTCGCAACGCTGTAGCCGGCGCAGGAAACTATGACAGTTAAAACACACGAATTAGAAAGAATTTCGAGCTTTCGAAGAACGTAATTCGTAAAGCACATTTTTCTGCTTTACAAATTGCATTCCTTTCAACCATTTCATTCGTATACACACCTGTGAAATTCTTTACCGCCCTCTGATACTCCAACTGACTAGGATTCTGTTTGGCTAGCCATTCAGCAATCGGTCTATCTTTAAACGAACCCGTCAAGCCATATTCTACTTGTATTTTACGCAATGTCTCCGCATCGGACACCAATTCAATCATGCCCTTCTTAAAGCCCGTAGGTACACAATTGAAGGTAACCATTTTCAGGTCCAAACCCTCAGCCAACCACATTTTGTTCATAACACGTATGAGCTGAATGGTAAGCATGTCCTGTTGCAAGTCATCACCGGACTGCAAGTGAGAGCAATATGAGTGATTATTAACTTTTTTATTTTGTGATCCGCACTAACCTTAAAAATCGCCGGCAGCACTTCGCCATCTGAGCCGATGTAGGATATTTTTAGTGGCAGCGTATTTGAGTTAAAATAACTGCAAGCGCGCACATTTACACCGGTCACTTCTAATTCGGGGCCCAGCGGCAGAGAAGTGGGCTTGTCACCCAACTGCTGATGTACAGTTTCCATGCCGAAGCAGAGGGTTTTTTGCCGCAATGATTCTTTAGCCTCCTTTACGGATTCGGCAAGCCGCGCTAAGCTCTGTGGACAAGAATTAATTTAAGTTCAATAGATCTAGGTTCTGGGAGGAGGAGTGACGAGGGAGGGGGAGTGACGAGGAAGGGGGAAGGGCACCGAGTTGCTCATGCTCGGGCAACACGCTTTGTGCTCTCGTTCGTCTGAGTAATTCTAGTTGGCCGTTCACAGCTGACAACAACAATTGTGTACAAAAGAATTGCTCTGTGTGAACGCGAAGAGCAACACTAAAAGAGAAATTGTCGAAAATGAGCAACAAAAGTTTCTCTGTGTGAACCCAGTCTATATAAATCTTTGTCTCTGTGCCCATCATTCTCTTTTTTTCTGTCTCTCCCTCTCTTTGTCTCTGTGCCTCTCTTTCTTGTCTCTCCCTCTCCTTCTCTCTACCTCTCTTTCTTTCTATTTCTCTCCATCTTTCTGTCACTTTTTACCCATTTTTCCCCTTTCTTTTCCCATCTTCCTTATCTTTTTTGTCTTATTTACCTCTCTCTTTACTCTTACCTCCCTCTTTCCCACAGTATAGCATTTCCCTCCCTTTCACTCTCTCTTTCATATATACTCTTTATCACTTCTTTTTTATCCTCCTCTTCATTCTGCCATTATCTTTTCATTCCTCTGCTTTATCTCTCTCTCTATTTATCTCTCTGACCTCTCTATTTATCTTTCTGCTCCTCTCCCTTTACCTTTCTCTTTTTCTGTTACTATAACTCAACCTCCGTGCCCATCTTTCTCTTCCATTCTCTTTCTATATATCTCGCTTTACTCCAACTCGCTCTTCCCTGTGCTCTTACCTTGCACATCATATTTTGACTGAGAAAGCGCGCCAACAGCCGCTCGCCACACACCGCCAGCAGCGCGCGAAGCATCATCTTGTTGCGCCTATAGTAGCGCGCCTGCGTTATTAGCGACTCATCAATTTCACTCGCCACCGATGAGGCATCGATTGAATTCTGTGGATCATCGCCTGGCAAACTGTGTACCAAGAGCCAGTACAAGTGGTGGGCTATGCGCGGCGATTCCAAACACTTGCAGAGCAAGAAGCGGGCCATTGCCGATGCTTCGTAGGTATCGTGCTTGAGCGCCTGCAGCAATTGCGGCAGATAATCGACCAGCTGATCATTCGGCAGTTGCGAAATCCACTCGACCGCCTTCTCACGCACTTTGGCGTCAGGATAACGCGGTAGCAGCAATTCCAGCGCTTGCAGTGGCGACAACGGCGCCCAAGAATGCAACAATGAATGGAGATCCATAAGGCTGGCATAGTCCCAGCTGTGCGCGGCGTGAAGCACTTTCGGCAATGCATAGGGAAAGCTCTGCAAATACAACCGTTTTTCCCAAAATACCTCGCGTTTATCCTTAGCGCCCGAATAACCCTGCTCGGCAGTGTCTAGCAGTTCCTGCTGCAAATTAGCGTCCAGCGAATTGAAATCGTAACGCGGTGCTGGCGGTGGCTGTTCCAACGGCTCGGGGAATAGTATGCGGCCACCGTAAGGCGGTACTTCTATGCTTAACACCGGGCAGATATCTGGCTGTGGATGACAACCGCGTGCAGGCGCCGGACCTAAGAACTTATCCGTTGTTGGCGGCCACATCGAAAGCAAATAGGAGCCGCAAATCATTTCACGCTTCTGATCAAACAATTGTATGGCGCACCAGCCTAATTCGGTGGCCACCGAGCGACGTTCACCATTAGCATCTGTGTTTTGCTCATTTTCGGTCGTTTGTGTGCCGTAGAGCACAAATATTAGGCGCGATTCTCGTGGTAGCGTGCAAATTGGATTCTTTTCGAAAGTCAGCCATGAAGAGAAATTCAAGCG
>NW_016164878.1:0-12705 GCF_001687245.7 Rhagoletis zephyria | reverse complement strand
AACTCGCTCTTCCCTGTGCTCTTACCTTGCACATCATATTTTGACTGAGAAAGCGCGCCAACAGCCGCTCGCCACACACCGCCAGCAGCGCGCGAAGCATCATCTTGTTGCGCCTATAGTAGCGCGCCTGCGTTATTAGCGACTCATCAATTTCACTCGCCACCGATGAGGCATCGATTGAATTCTGTGGATCATCGCCTGGCAAACTGTGTACCAAGAGCCAGTACAAGTGGTGGGCTATGCGCGGCGATTCCAAACACTTGCAGAGCAAGAAGCGGGCCATTGCCGATGCTTCGTAGGTATCGTGCTTGAGCGCCTGCAGCAATTGCGGCAGATAATCGACCAGCTGATCATTCGGCAGTTGCGAAATCCACTCGACCGCCTTCTCACGCACTTTGGCGTCAGGATAACGCGGTAGCAGCAATTCCAGCGCTTGCAGTGGCGACAACGGCGCCCAAGAATGCAACAATGAATGGAGATCCATAAGGCTGGCATAGTCCCAGCTGTGCGCGGCGTGAAGCACTTTCGGCAATGCATAGGGAAAGCTCTGCAAATACAACCGTTTTTCCCAAAATACCTCGCGTTTATCCTTAGCGCCCGAATAACCCTGCTCGGCAGTGTCTAGCAGTTCCTGCTGCAAATTAGCGTCCAGCGAATTGAAATCGTAACGCGGTGCTGGCGGTGGCTGTTCCAACGGCTCGGGGAATAGTATGCGGCCACCGTAAGGCGGTACTTCTATGCTTAACACCGGGCAGATATCTGGCTGTGGATGACAACCGCGTGCAGGCGCCGGACCTAAGAACTTATCCGTTGTTGGCGGCCACATCGAAAGCAAATAGGAGCCGCAAATCATTTCACGCTTCTGATCAAACAATTGTATGGCGCACCAGCCTAATTCGGTGGCCACCGAGCGACGTTCACCATTAGCATCTGTGTTTTGCTCATTTTCGGTCGTTTGTGTGCCGTAGAGCACAAATATTAGGCGCGATTCTCGTGGTAGCGTGCAAATTGGATTCTTTTCGAAAGTCAGCCATGAAGAGAAATTCAAGCGGGGAAAGAGTCCACCACTCATGTCATTCGAACACTTAGTGACTATCGGATCGGATACAAAGCGAGTGCCATAGTTGATTTGCACGCCCAGCGAGTAGTCGTCGTAGCGCCAAGTTGGTGGCGGCCGATGCAGACAATTGATGCTAACGACAATTGGTTTTAGTACACACGAAACCGGTATGGGTGCTATGAGGCAAGGATAAGAAGAGAATAAGACACACAAGTCTGTACAATTAATTTGGTGCAAACTTACTGGTCGAATAATCTGGAGATTTAACAGAGAATCCCACACGGAATACATTTGAGTAGAGTTCAATTAACTCCTGCACGGCATCGCGCAACTGACTACATTTCAGCTTAATCTGATCTAGCTTGGGCCGTGGCACCAAACGCACCTCTGCATAATCGCCACGTTCGCTCACGATCTCCGGATTGGTTTCCGTGCTATGCGCAGCATACTTCACTTGACCCTCCTCGCATATGCGTTTGAGATCGGCGATGCAGGCAGTGATTTCAAGTGTATCTATCGAACCGAGTAACGCGCAAATAGCCTTAACTGCCTGCACAACGCCCGAGCATGAAAGTATGGAGCGTGAATTCGGATCCGCTGACTCTAATTTATCAATCTCTGTTTCAAGTGTTTCTGTGGGGAGGAAGAAAATTCTGAATTTGTTCAAATTTGTATTTAAAGATATTAAATATTATTTACGTATTGACCATTCTATCTCTACAAAAAATGGCTTGGACGAATCAGAAAAAGTCACAGCTTCTTTTCATTTGAGCTTTGGTGCCAAATCTTGCATTAAATATGTACATACCTATCAGTATCATCATATTATCATAATTGATGGTCGTTGCCATTTCGTTGGGCAAAATATCTTCTGCTCGTAAATCAACATCACGCAGATCATCACACTGCGTACGAGCTATCACTTGCATATTCTCCTCGGATTTAACGCACAAACCCAATTGCACGTCCTGCTCCAGCTTTAGGCTGTTATGCACACATTCCAGCTGACTGAGTTTCGATGTGGGTGATAGCCATTCAGAGACGCCGATGGGCTGGAAAGAGCATACAAAAGATGTTGTTTAATTTAATAGATCATTAAAACGGAAGTCTGACTAAAGATGAAGAAATATAAGTGGAAGATAAAATGGCATCGCAGGGAGTTGACTTGGAGGCCATGCAGCTATGTAGATAATACCCAAAGGCGGAGAGGCAGAGAAAGAAATGCCGCTGCTGGAATAATCAGAGTGCATAGTCATGCAAACTTTCACATCCCTTTTACCCACCCTGCCTCTCTACGAACGGTAAATTTCCAAGGAAATACTAGAATCGACGCGATATCGACTAATCAGTTTAGTTGGATTTGGCGCTGAACTCATTAAAGGAAGTGTTTCTTTTTCAACAGTTATCAGTTCTTTAAGTTCCATGGAATATTCAGGTGAAGGTATTTATCAATCATTCGGTATTTTCCTCTTTTTTTTTTATTAAACAATTTACTTGCAAAATTTAGATGCTAAAAATTATTAGGAAAATTTAATGTTTCCGCCCCGAATGGTGGAGGGCGTGGCAATTATCCCATCTCTAACAAACTGCATAATTACCTCTTCCTAAGTAAACTTAGAGTACATGTTAAGTTTCAGCGAAATAGGTCCACGTTAACTATTGTCTCCACTTGCCTCCATATAGTCGAAACATTGTGCGCTGTGGCAAAGCTGTTTAAGCATCGGCCTTCATACTCAGTCCAAGCAAGCCAATGGTTTTGGAGATTATAGTTTTTTATAGTTTACTCACATTTCGTCGCTGGTACAAAATGTTGGACGCTGTAGTTTTAAAATTTAGCGATTCGACGTTTGAAATTGTTTTGGTGAAATAAGTTGGCACGTTTCTCCGAATCGGATGAAGTTTATTCGGCATATTGTTTTCGTATCTAGACAGTATATTTCACTAGTTCGACAGAGTTCTCAACATCAACCAGAATTCGCTTACACCAGACGCGAAGCTGCAAGGCTTCAACTGTTTTTCCCATTTCATCCGACTGTTATGGTTTAACGATTCTCTTCAATTTAAGATCGACTAAGTGGGGGTTCGCGTGATTGGCCAAATTAACTCGTGCCAGATGTTAACACTTACCCTCAATCAAAGCTTTCACTATGTAATTTGAGGTTGGGAAACTTGGCAAGTCCATCAACTCGCCTCTTCAGCCTTAAAATTTAGCGGAATGTAGTAGATGTTAAGGTACATTTTCAGTTTTTTTTCTGCGTGTGTTTCAGATTCCGGCAAGCCTATTCGACCAGCCAATAAATAATTCATGTCTTTTTCGTTGAATAGGCATTATTTTGGCTCCAACGCATCAAAATGCTTTTCTACCTTCATTTCTGTCTTAATGAGACCAATGACTTTGTCGGTTAGAATCTATTGGACCTTATGATAGTAGTCGTAGGTTTACTAGTCGTATGAAGAGCTTCTAATGTCTGCCTAATTAACTATAGCACCCAATTATCAAAACAAGCCTTTTTCGATATTTCATTTGTGCATATATAGGGCCTATCTATATTAATGTAATGATATGTAGGTGTGATTTATCTATCTTCCGCGCTTACCTTTACCACATAATCATTAGGAGTGCCTTTAATAATACCCTCCAGCGAACAAAATGCTTGATCAATAACCAATTCCACAGCCGTATTGACTAAAAGAAAAACGTGCAAACATATTTTAGGGTAATCGCCGCAATAAAACAATAACAAGTAAACTTACTATCACATGTAAACACCACCGGCACGCCATACCCCTTCACCTGCCCTTGTGTACGCGCCATATCCGCATGGGAAAGCAGTGCCTTCAGCGCAGGATGCACCAAAATCTTGATGCTCGTCTCAAGCGGATAATGATAATTAAATTCCGAAGCAATTACATGACCCGGATTCGTATACGTATCATTGTATAAATAGCGCATACGCAACTCCTTAACCATGAAGAAGAATTCCAGTAGCTCCGGATCGACGGTGCGGCGATCCGTTACCACTTCATAGAGGCGCGTTCCGGCAGCAGTTTTTCGACGATCCAGCGTTGCGCTAGGCCGTATGAATGAGCTGGAAGTGGAGAAGGAACTGCCAGCGACCGCGCCCACGCCCACACCACTGCTGCCTTCCACACTATTTTCATGTTTGAGCGTTGGATAGAGACCAGGTAGAAAGGGTGGGGAGCGAGAGCCAGTATTGCGTGGCGGCAGCGGTGGAGGCGGTGAGCGTGAACCGCTTGGTGATTGATCATCGAGCTGATAGTGTGTTGAGGCGTTAGCGCTGCTAGTAGCAGTTAGATCGGTGGCGAGTACTTCATCGTGGCTGAGGTAATCCGTGCGCCAACCAATGGAGGAGACTATCGGAAAAGAAGGGGAACGATTTTTTGAGCTTAACAGAGTACTCCTAATAATTTACTCTTTATTTCACTTACCATTTGGACTCACAGCGCTCTTCTCCAACTTATTCACCGCCTCGTAAACGGGATCCGAGTACTGTGTGCCTCCGCCACTATAGAGATAATCGAATGGATCATATTCCGCATAATAGGAGGTACAATCTGAGGCATCATCGCAACCTGTAACCAGTGAATGCATCATTATATTTTCGCACAATAAATACACTTAAACTTGTTAAACGAGTACGGGAAATTTTCACTTTCGCAGCTGCGAGAAAAAAAATCAAAACTGCCGCAAATCACATTGGCGCAAATTAATTATAAAAAAAGAGCCCCCGAACAACAGTTTAACAAATCATATTAGACGTTTTGTTTTTGTTTTTGTAATGACGAAAAACCAGCTGAACGCTATAAAAACAAATATTTCAAATATAAAATTGCTTTGCGCTTGGCCGGGAGACAACAACGACAAAGAAGCTGACTGGCGATCATCGCAACGCCAGCGAACGGGCAAAGACGCACGAGAACAATGAAAAAAATATACATATAGGTATAATTTAATAATAGAGTGTAGTAGAAACTGCAAGCAAAACGTGTCGAATACGCTGCGCCGATAAACAAAATGTTTCACGCGGCTTACAACGCTGTCGCCGCTGACACGCTGACACAATTCTACATTTACCAAAAATGACAACCACACAACAGCAGCAGAACATTTTTACATTTCAGCTAAGCACAATTATTCGATCATAACTCGCGGACTGCGTTCAAAATCCGCAACGAAATGTGTGAAGCGGCAGGAATTTCAACCAAACGATGCTTTGAAGAGACTTAACGAAAGCAGTGGAAGTGGTGTTAAGTAAGTGGTTTCGAAGAGAAGTTAAATAAATACTAATAAATGAATGTTTCAAATATTTTTAAGATATACGAAAATTCGATCACTGATTTCGGATAGCTGCGAACATAGCATATAGTTTGAATGCGTCCCCTCGTAGCGATTCGGATGCAGTGATCGCATTTTCGGACTACGACGGATTCGGTGATTGCCCCGAATATTCTCTATGGAGGCAACTACTACAGACATGCTTACCATTTTGCTTTGTATTGTAAGGCTGACATTATTACGGCAATTTAGATATTCCTTAAAGGCAAAGTCAAGATTTAAATGTACGTACTGTTGAACCTAGAAATTCCCAAAAAAAACTGCAAAATGCTAAACAAAATACAAAATCTGGAAAAATACTGAAAGGTCTAGAAAAAATTCGAAAAACACCGAAAACATTCCAAGCAAATATCGCGTAAATTTCTAAAAATCTCGAAAACCACCAAGCCACCGAAAAATCCCGAATAGTCCATTAAAAACCATAAAGGTCTCGAAAAATTCAATCAAAATTGTCTGCAACTGTTGAACCCAAAAATTCAAAAATAAAAAATACTGATAATACCAAATAAAACACAAAATCAGGGAACAAAATTTAAAGATTCAGAAAAAAATTTCGAAAACATCCCAAGCAAATGCCGTATCGATTTCTAAAAATCTCAAAACCCCCACAGCCACCGAAAAAGTCCCGAATAATCCATTATAAATGTCGAAAAGTCCCAAGACAACCGCAATAAAATTTCTGAGTCTCTTAAACCACAAAAAATAACGCATCATAGAATTTTTTCATCATAGAAATCTTTCTTTATATCTTTGATAAAAAAAATATACTGAGGATCTTCACACTTGCTTGGTTATCTGGTTGACATTTTTTTTTAGTTATTTTATTGTTGTAAACTTCATACCTTTCATGAACATCTGAAAATTTTACTTTGACAGATTACTGCTTTTGAATACATCTGCATACATCGATAGAGGAGTTACATACTTATATAAAAAATCGCATCTAAACAATCAGAGGTATGGAAGATATACTTTATATGGCACCAATCTAAGTGATTTTCACTGCTATGTGATCGGTATGTAAACCGGTAACACAATTTATTGGGTTTAGTTTCCTACATAAAGGAGATATATCGCAAAAACTGGTATCTGAACAATCAGTGCTATAGGAGATAAAGCTTATACAGCATAGATTTTGACGATTTTCTCAGTAGACTTTGTATTATTATTTATAAAATATCTTACGAAATTTATCGGTTTTAGCTGTTCAAATAAAGGAGTTTTACAGTAAAATCCCATATCTGAACAATCAGATGTATGGAAGATATATGTTGTAGTCATCCGATCCTTGTTATTTTCACTGTAAGTATTCTGTAAATAATGAGTGAAAATGGTGCGAAATTTCATGTTCCTAGCTGCATAAATGGAGGAGTTATGATAAAAGACCTCATATCTGAACAATCAGTTGTATGGGGGCTGCAGGTTATAGTGACCCGATCTTTGTTATTTTCACTGTAAGTCTTCTGTTGATAATGAGTGAAAACAGCGCGAAATTTCATGGTCCTAGCTACATAAATGGATGAATTATAACGAAAAATCTCATATCTGAACAATCAGTTGTATGGGAGCTATAGGTTATAGTTACCCGATCTTTTTAATTTTCACTGTAAGTTTTCTGTTGATAATTATTGAAAACAGTGCGGAATTTCATGTTCCTAGCTATATAAATGGAGGAGTTATAACGCAAAATTTTATATCTGAACAATCAGTTGTATGGGAGCTATAGGTTATAGTGACCCGATCTTTGTAATTTTCACTGTAAGTATTCTGTTGATAATGGGTGCAAGTATTGCAAAATTTCATGTTCGTAGCTGCATAAATGGAGAAGTTATAATGAAAAATCTCATATCTGAACAATCAGTTGTATGGGAGCTATATGTTATAGTGGTCCGATTCTTCCGGTTCCGACAAATGATTAATACATTATAAAAATACACCCACCTACCAAATTTGATCCGGATATCTCGAAAACTGAGAGACTAGATTGCATACAAACAGACAGACAGACGGACAGACGGACAGACGGACATAGATAAATCAACTCAGCTCGACGTTCTGATCATATAAGTATACATTTTAATGGGTCTATCTCTTTTTGTTCTGGTACTTACAAACATCGGACCAAAGTTATAATACCATTTCATGCTCATGAAATGTATAAAAAAATAGTCTTATGTATGTGATAACCGGACTGATGTGAACCCCACACGGTTTTTTTATTACTTTAATTTACAATCCCTTATCGTAATTGGGGATTTCAAAATAGAAGGTAGTGCGATCACTTTTTTTTCAATAACCAAGCACTAGCTATTTCAGTATATCTGAAACATCAAGTCAATCTAAAAATTGTATGATGCTTAATTTCAAAACTACATACTTTCTTTGAAAACTAAAACTGAAAAGACGAACGAACCCAAAATATTGGATACTTTTACGAAGACTACTGCGTTATTTTTCATTGTCACAGAATTGTTGGATGCGAGTCCCTACAAATTTCGTTGCTTTTCAAAAATCTAAACGGAGGACTAGGAAGTCGAGTTATGGAAATATGGGGACTCCGATATGCCATAAGTTATTTCACACTTTTTGTGCTTAAATGATCATTTACCTGTATCTGTTATTCGGTAATTCGTTCGTCTTCATTCATCAAAGGTAAAAGGTTTTGTCATTAGTTGATCTTGTTGGTTGATTTTTGCGACAGGGTAAAAAGATGATCGATAGAACGATGTACAAATCATTTCAGCACACAAGATATAAAATGACTTATGCCACTTTCACAATAAACGACTTTTATATTGAACGAGTTTCTCTAAGCAGTTCGTAATATGGTTTTATTTTATTTAAAAAAAAAAACAGCTGTGATTGGAGCACCCTCTTTACGTTGATAGGCATCTGTATTTGTGTAAAAATGGCACACACTTGCCGCCTGTTAATTATAGCACACCAGTGTTAATCGTACAATCGAAGAGAAAGCGAGTTGGTCAGCTGCCCATTTTGTAGACGCATCGGCTAATAGACTATTAAGTGGGCACTCAAATCACTGTCGGTTCTTAAAACATAATGCGCACAATAAGACAAAACATGACGGCAAGATTTGTGTGGTATTATAGCGCGGCAAATATTTAAGAGGTATTGGCGCTTGTTTTTATTTAAAGAAAAATAATCTATAAATTAATACGCTAACACGAATTTTGTGGTCGTCCGTTTGGCGATTCTGCTGAAGCAAATTCGAAACCAAGAATAAGGTTAAAATCGTCGTTTAAAAATGTCTGTATTTGTGTATAGTTGTTTTTGCAAGCTGTCAAACTTGAGTTGTTTTCGCATTTTGGTTTGCTCCGTATTTTAAATTAGACTTTTTAATAAAGATAAATTTGAAGATGAAGATATAAAAGTGAAGGGAAAATTGGAGATAAACACGAAAATGATATACATACATATCGTTACTTTAATTCACAAAGGTCCTAACCAACAAGCAACATTACAAAAAGAGTATCAAAAACAGCAGGAGCTTTTTAAAAAAGTGGCATGAAACTTCGTTGTTTTGGTACTAACAGTTTAAAATTTTTATTGAAGGTGTATTTCAATACATCCTACCAAAATTTGTGAGTCAGGTTCGAAAAAAGTGCTAGCTAGGGCCTTTGTGAATTAAGGTAACGATATACACACATACATACATACAAAAGAATTAGAGTAACTCAAAGAGCAAGAAAATGTTTTGAAATTTTCCGATCAGAATCCANGTTTTAGTCCGAAGTTCAAAGGAACAGACTATATGTGTATCCAATCATTAAAAATCTAGTTATCGAAAGTTATCAATTTATCGAGTCATCGAAGTTTATAGTTATCGATGTTTATTGAGTTATCGAAACTTATCGAGACCCAGAAACTTAGTTGCGAAATTTACCGATAGTTATCGAGTTATAAAAATTTATCGTATTATCGAAATTGGTAAATATAATGAAGTTTATCAAGTTATCGATATTTAGTTTATCGAAGTTTATCCAGTTAAAGAAATTGATCGAGTTATCATAACGTATGGAGTTCTTTAAACTTACCAAGGTATGGATATTTATGGATTTATCGAAATATGTTGGTAGTTATCGAAATTGGTCGGTTTATAGAATTGAAAATTTTGGAACTTTCAATGTGTATATGTATAGTATATTGAGCTACCGAATTTTCTATGGTCATGTAAATTTATCGAGTTATCGGAATTTATGAAGACGACTCCGGGAAATGTTTAAAGGACTACGATTTGAGGGCATGTACCTGGAATGTCCTTAATGGGAAAGTGCCTGTTGTTGTTGTTGTAACAGCATAAAAACTCTCCAAATAGTCTTTGGGAGTGTTGCTGGAGTGGCAGTCCTTGGGCAGATATAAATCTGGGCCGTTCCGGTTACGTAGACCCGATTGTCGTCATGCTACCGAAATTATCCTTTGACAAGCCCTACAAGGTCAGAATTACTGAAAGGGACACATAGGGTCCCAAGTATGGTATACCGATGGATCAAAGATTGAATACGGAAGTACTGGGACAGGCGTGCTTGGACCAAGGTTCCAGAAAAGTCTGCCAATGGGTTCATACCCAACCATATTCCAGGCGGGAGTCTTCGCAATCGAAGTCTGTGTTCGGTAATGTCTTGGGAGAAGGACAAACGGGGCCAGAATAAATATTATGTCGGATAATCAAGCAGCACTAAGGGCCTTAGACTCATTTAGAACGATATCAAGGCTTGTGGACAGTTGTAAAACTCTTCTAAACAGCCTAGGAGCCCATAATAGAGTTACGATGTGGTGGGTCCCTGGGCATGAAGGGTTTGAAGGCAACGAAAGGGCTGGCTATCTCGCAAAACGTGGAGCCCAAATGTGCATGTAGGGTCCCGAGTCTTTCTGTGGTACATCTTGAGGATACACTGCGGAACTGCTTAGCAGTTGGGAGGAATCTCAGATTGCTGCCCACTGGCGTAAGTCAAAGGAAATGAGACAATCAAAGAAATTCATAACCTCTTTCAGAAGGAACTCAAAAAGACTCCTTGAACACAGCCGGGAGAGTCTTAGAACTCTTACAGGCTACCTGACAGGACATTGGAAGCTGGGGTACCCTCTGAACAATATGGGGCTTTCTGTAAAGACGGACTACAGGTTCTGTGGGCTGGCGGAGAAAACCTGAGAGCACATTCTGTGTGACTGCCCCCGTATCATGAATCGCAGACTGATACACCTTGGGAAACGATTATCTTCTCCATACAAGATTTGGAACACGGCTCCCTCCAATGTGCTTAATTTCTTAAATAGGCTAAGGTTGGAGTGAGTACAATTAGGGTTTATCACAATAGATCTTTTAGATCGCAGCTCGAGTATACCCGACGTAATAATAATAAAAATCTTTTTTCTGAGCGCTATCTTGTTGCAGCCACGATACGCAGTCGTCGAAAGAACAACTGTTACGATTGGGAGTGTCAAGAAGCTGCAGAGAAAAAAAGATTCCTCCTACAGGGCAACGCAATGCGAGCCATGTGACTGTTATAAGGAGTTGAAGAGGGAAGTGAAACGTATTTGCCGCATAAGAGAGAGGCCGTAAATGCGTGAGTGCGGAGAGCTTGAAACAGGAACAACGACCGAAAGTTTTAACAGAGAATTAGGCGACTTACTGAAGTTTTCAAGACTAGGGCGAACTCCTGTAAGAACGACCACATCGACCTAGAGACCTATGTCCAGAACGTACTTAAATTATGTAGGTAATATCTTTCTACCCTATTGAATGGCAGTAGCACTGAACGTAGTGGAGAAGACGAACCCGAGCCCCCAGTCGATGACGATGTAGTCGATGCCCCACCGCCTGACAGTGACGAGGTACGAATAGCGATTATGCGGCTGAAAAACAAAACAAAACAGAAAGCTGCTGAAGCTGACGGCCTGCCAGCCGAGCTTATTCAAGTACGGCGGCGAGGAGCTGATAAGGTGCATGCATCAACTCTTATGCAGAATAAGGGCAGATGAACGCATGCCCGACGACTTGAATTTAAGTGGGCCCTGCCCAATCTACAAGAATGGCGACCCCCCCATGCGTGCCAACTGCCGTGTGATCAGCCTTCTACCATAGGTTACAAGGTCTTATCGAGCGTATTGTGTGAAAGACTGAAGCCCACCGTCCACGAACTGATCGGGCCTTATCAGTGTGGCTTTAGACCTGGCGAATCCAGCATAGATCAGATATTCACAATACGATAAATCTTGGAAAAGACTCGCGAGAATAGGATCGACACCCGCCATATATTTGTCGATTTCAAAGCCACTTTCGACAGCACGAAAAGACGTTGTCATTATGCCACGGTATCTGAATTTGGTATGCCCGCGAAACTAATACGGCTGTGTAAAATGACGTTGAGCAATACCACCTGCTCCGTCAGAATTGGGAAGGACCTCTCCGACCCGTTTGATACCTTTCATGTGTTTTTTTTTTAATCTGATGTTTGAGAAGATAACTAGAGCCGCAGAACTGAACCGCTCCGGCACAATACTTTACAATAGCGTACAATTGGTGGCTACGTCTGTTCTGCGTTCTCAGTAGTAGATGGAGAAGGAAAGCGAATGGGTCTGGTGGTGAACGAGGACAAAACGAAGTATATCCTGTCACAACACAAACAGACAGAGCATAAGCACCCACGTCACTGTTGGCAGTTACAAGTTTGTTAAGTCACTCATTACGCCAGAGCTGGTGAATGCCGCGGAGGAAAACATCTGATGAAGTGGCTCTTGGAATTTTTGCGAGAGAAAGATTCTGCGAAAGATTTACGGACCTTTGCGCGTTGGCGAATGCCGCAGACGATTTAACGATGAGCTGTACGAGCTTTACAACACAGGCTACGCTGACTAGGCCATATCGTTTGAACGGACAGAAACGCTCCAGTCCTCAAAGTATTCTACGCGGGTCGCGATGCTGATAACAGAGGAAGAGGAAGGCCTCCTTTGTGTTGGAAAGACCAGATGGAGAAGGGCTCCCACGGCCAGAAAAAAGGTAACCAATTTTCAAACACGTGCAGGAATGACTGTGACAAAATAATTAACTTAATAAATAACCGCTAGGGTGAGCATTTGATTAGAAAGATTTATATTTTTTCTGTTAATACTAAATTCAATTAACCAAAGCGTTTTTTTTTGTCGACGACCTTTTTGTCTTTAAATAACACTAACTATTTCTATACTAGTTAGAATTAATATCTAATCTATGCCAGCTGCAATTACCTACAACTTTTTTATAAATATTCTGTTCACTAATGCGCCTAAT
>NW_016164877.1:17583-29709 GCF_001687245.7 Rhagoletis zephyria | reverse complement strand
TTAGGTTATTGCTCTTTGGTTTGAAGTTTTTTGCGGTCAGCATTTTCTGCTAAATAAAATTTTAAATTTTATACAACTAGTAAATGAAAGATCAGCTACGGAAGTATGTATGTAATTAAATAGTATGCAATTTTTAAAGTTTGCCTGCTAACACTTGGTCAAACAGAATTACGTAAAATTTCTACTACATAGGTATTTACTTAGCTGCTCATTAACACAATGAAACTTAAGGTTTGTATAAGTCGTTAACTATGGCTGCGTTTATGTTGGCATATACAAGACTTTTTACGTAGCTCCATAGAAAAAAATCCAAAAACTTCGATTCGAAAAACCGGCCAACATCGGTCAATCAATAATCTATATATGTACATATATAATAGGCGAAGGGATTTTTTGTTCAGGACAAAAGATCTGCACCGTTCGTCCGATTTTCCAAAATAAGGTGTCAAATTAAAAGGGCTTGGACTACAGATATGCAATAAGGTTTTACCTTTTTGAAAAGATTTGCCACCTTTAAAAAAATTATATTGAAATTATATAAAAATCAATTATTACAAAATGGGTACCGATGGAAATGATTTTGAGAATTTTTGTTTCTTAGCTTAACTTTAGGAGGGATGCCACATGTTTAAAAAATCAAATTCAATTTGAATAAATGAAATCAGTTAGGAGAACTATGTTTCAAAATATGGGTGCCAAACGAAAGGGGGTTCAGATGGTAGCAGTTTGAATATATGTATTTTGAAGAGCGTTGCCACCTGCTTAAAATGTCGAGTTTTGTTCACTTATCCACAAGTTATATGAAATGTCAATTATGGACGTTAAACGAAAGAGTGTTAAGAAGGCTTTAGTTTGAACACAAAGAATATTTCTGAGGTGTTGGAAGAGGGTTGCCACCTGTTTAGAAATTGTATTCAGATTAATAAATAAGTTAAGGTAATTATCAAAATATGGGTGTCAATCGAATGGGGGTTGAAAAATCTTTATTTATTTCTGAACTATATTTGGCGGGGGTTCCGAGATGTTTAAAAAATAAAATCCAACTTAATTCATCAGTTGATTTAAATATGTATGGCAATGTTAGACGAAGAATATTTCAGAATGTCTTAACGTGTAAATTTTTAAGAAGAGGGTAGCCACCTGTTTAAAAGTCGAATTAATTTAACTTTTACGCAAGTTATTTGAAATATGAAGCAAAAGGGTGTTAAGAAAACTTTAGTTTGAACATCTAGAATGTTTGAAGAGGGTTGCCAGGTGCTTATAAAGTGGCATTCAAATTATTTAAGAAATTTAATGAATTATTAAAAGATGGGCATCATCGAAATGATAACTAAATGGCTTTATTTCTGAACTACATTTAGGAGGGTTGCCATCTGTTAAAAAAATCCAACTCAACATAAATTAAGGCAATTATGTATTTCAAATACACGTGTATTACAATTTGGGTGTATATATTAAGTTTGAACACTAGAGAATTTTGTAGGTGCTTGAAGAGGGTTGCCACATGTTCAAGAATTATTATTAAAATTATTAAAAAGTCAAATGCATTATTATTAAAATATGGGTTTCAATCGTAATGAGGTTGAAAAGGCTTTACTTCTGAAATATATTTAGGAGGGTTGCCACGTATTTCATAGGCTGCTGTCAAATTATTTAATAAGTTAAGTAAGTTTCTAAAGGGTGGATATCAATCGAAACGGGTTTCAAAAGGCTTTCAGATAGGTTCTGCAATTTACTTCCGAGTGAATTTAAACCAAACTTCGCTTCGAACTCAAATTAAGCTTTGTAGAAGTTTACTCGGAAATTAATTGTATAACCTACCTGGTTATATCTGAAATATGAGAGGTCAAAATTAAGACCTTGACCTGTAGATTGCGATAATATTTTTATTTTTGAAAGTATACACTTTATCGGTACAGGGTGATTTAAAATTTGATAATATTAAAAACCGACTATTCACTGAGAAAAAATCAACCAAAAATTGGTTACTATTACCAAATTCAAACTTGAAAAGGAATCAGTGTGATTTTTGGTTGATATTAAAAATGTCATGATTGATATTTTTACAATGATTTGTCAATATTAACCACACTTTTGTTTACGTTAAACAAATTTTTGGTTGCCGATTTTTTCATATGAATACGCTTATGTTTTGCACTTCACAGATGTTTTTTCATAATTCTGAGATGCAAAATACAATTTTTTATTATCATTTTTACACGTTTGCCTCTGCCGAGATCCGAACCTGTATCTTCTGAAAGTAAATAACTAACAGCAAGCATTTCTGCACATTCAGCCACACCCGTTCTGCAAATTTATCCTCAAATGTTGAACTTGAATAAATGTTCTTCGTCATTTGATCGTGCTCACACACTTCACAGATGCTTTTTCGTAAATAAGAAAAACACTACACCGCCTCTAGCCGCATACGAACCGGCTGGAAGCCAACAAATAACAGCAAGTATCTCTGCACGTTAGCTACAGCCAGACATACAAATGGTAGCCAAACTTCGTAAAAAATATTCAAAAACTAATAAAAAAGTTTAAATTAAATGAATCATAAATGCAAACGATGAATTCGAAGTAGTAATAATTGCTTTATAATGACATTTCAACGATTAATTAAAACTTTAAAGCTGAATAGGTTTTGCGACGAAGAAGTAACGAGCAACTATTTTGCGTGTTTCGCCTATTTAACAGCTGCAAAGCAATTTTATGTACATACAAAATTTTTCGTGTTGAAATTCGGTCAAATGGCTTCCTTCGTCTGTACATACTCGTAGATACTCGTACAAATCTTTAGAAATTTTCCACTTAAACTTGTACTTGTACTTATTCATAATTACAATCAAAGTTTCCACAACTACCAAGCGCTTCTTTCTGCCGCCCCCCTTCCACCAAAGTGGACTGATCGTAAATTTTGCCAGAATCTATTTAAGCCAACAAATGAAACAAAAGTACTAATTTGAGTGGAAGAAATTATGAATACATAGCTTCAAAGTTTTTCCCATTTTCTACTACTTCAGAAATTGCGGTCAAAGTTTAATTGCTGCCATACTTACTGCACACACACACACACACACACACACACACACACACACACACACACACACGTACAGCGGTGCGCATGCAATTTGTTAAAAAAAAAACAACAACAACTTACTACCTTCATTTCGCTCTGCTGCCAGCTGTCTGCCATGCCAGTACTCCTGCACTGTGCAGTGTGTTGGAAAGTTGCGTAAAATGTTGGTGTGCTCCTCAACGACCATACAACTTCGGGCCGGTAGGTAGGTAGTTGACTGTTGGCCAACATATTTCCATATGCGTTTGCATTGGTTGATAAAAATGAAAGTGCAAAGAAAAAAAATTTATTATTACAAACACATTCGTTGAGTGAAAACTTTGCACACAAGTCTCTTTGCCTGGTATCTATGTATGCACACTTGTATGTATAGTATTTGTGCGGTGTCCTCCTCTGTTGGACTCGTTGACTCTTTGCTATGCCTGCTTGTACCATTCAGTTCCTGCAACAACGTCACTCACCACTACTTGGCTAAAACCGTAAAGCGTCGGAATTTCGTAATTAGAATAGTTAAGTGTTGAGCAGGCGACAGTCGTACGTTTGCACATGACACCAACGGCCAGGTTAATATCTTTCTCTACACACAAACAAAGAGTGCACATACATGGTTATGCATAAGTAAATTTATATAAATTCGTATGCTGGCACATGGCTGAAGGTGACGTGCACATGACTCAGAACGCCGGTCGCCGGTTTCAGGTCTCAGGGGTCGGTCGCACGACACACACGGCACGGCATGACAAGGTGTACGATGGGTGGTATACACCCCCGTCTACATAGTACATACGAGAGTATCTTCCGTTGTGTTGCTGTTTGACAGCTTCACAACTGGTCTTCATTTTTGGTCACAATGGTCATTTATTCGTTTGTTTTCGAAATCCACTTATGGTTGCATGTTGGGTTATTTGAAAAGTATAACTGCAAATACAAAGGTAAAATGTATTTACGAGCATTTGTACGTTTCAAACAATAAGCTGGCGGAGAGTTTATAATTGGTAATCCTTGTGGTTGTGCATGGACTAGTTTAATGCATTTAAATGTGAAATTTGCATAATATATATATATAGAATAATATATTTTGAATATACTTCAAGTGTAGTTATTCAAGCAAGTGTTTTTGGCCTGTTTATATTATGATAATAATATATGTATGTGTAGCTCATAGAGTGTTGCCAAATTTAGGTCAACCCACTGTGCGTTGTGAATATTAACATTTTGTCATACGAAACCACACCCTCGGTGGGCTGCCATCTTGGTAGAGCTATAAATTAAAAGTTTGAAAGTAAAAAGTGGCCATAAATTTGTACCTATAACATAAAAACTGGACATACTTTTGTTTAACTTTTTTCAAGTTGAAAACTTCTTGTTTTAAAACTGGACACACATTTTTGGTAATTTAAAAAGTTTGCCATAACTATTTAGTCATATAAAACTGGCCATGCATTTTTTGTCACTTCAAAGCTGGACTTAGATTGTTAGTTGTTTGATAACTGGACATATATTTATGGTCAATAAACACATGACTTAAATTTTAGTCGTTTAAAAATTGGACATACAGTTCTGGTCACTTAAAAACTAGATATCCTTTTTGGACATTTAAAAACTGAACATAAATTTTTTGTTGGACAAATTTTAGTCGTTTAAAAACATGGATTGCCAATAATATGAAAACTGGACATAATGCCTGGATATTTGCATTTTCAGCAGTTCACTCGTTCTTATTCTTAATAAGACGGTGGAACAAAATCAATAAAACTGTTCGTATTTTGTAAGTGATTGGTCGTTGACTAAATTAGAAAAATCAAAATTTTTCTAACATCTTGAAATTCTCGATTAAATTTATACATGTAATAAAATTGTAACAGGCCGATGTCTTTACATTATAGATTTTAAAGAAAAATTAATATAATAATTATTAGAGCAACAGAAGCCAAATCTAAAACTTTTAAAATTTCGAATTGAATACAGTTTTCACTGATGTATTGTTAGAATGAACAAATTAGACAGTTGCCACCTGTTTGAAAATTGCAGTTTAAGTAAATTGATAAGATAAAAAAATATGGCAATATGGCTGTCAAAAAAAGAGTATTAAGAAGGCTCACAGCCGAAAATATTTTTGCGGAGGGTTGCCACCTGCTGGAAAATTTTTATTCAATTAAATTGATAAAATAAATGAAATATTAAAAAACGTATACGTTTAAGGCGCGGTGAAGCACGCCGTGTATTTTCGGTGATAATAACCGCCGGACTTGCTCTTGCTTTCAGTTGCAGTTTCATGATTTACAAATGGTTTCTTGCCAAAACCGTGACGAGTGAAGATGCCATAAAATATGCTATTGAATCTTTTGACTGCTTTAAATCGCCCGCTACTCAGAGAAGGTGCTGTGCTTTTGGTGGATACATTGAAAAAGATTTTCACTGCGTCGCTTGTACTTGCTTAGATATCCTTCCACAATCATGGAAACTTATTCACGTCGTTTTTATTCCTAAAGTTGTTAGAGACGACTATACTAGTCCTAGCATTTCAAACCTATTAGCATGATGTTCCTCATGCGGAAATGTCTGGACAGATTGGTTGAATTGCATATGCGAAGGAAGGCGCTTTCATTACATCCACTGCCTTTGCAATATCATGCCTATTAGCGGAGAAAATCTTGTGAAAAGGCTATGTGAAATCTGTTTGCCAGAACTAGTAACACCATCACTAAGATAGAATTCACTTTAGGCATTTTTGTAGACGTTGAAGGTACTTATGACAATGCCCTCTTCGATAGCATATGCAATTCGTCTCTAAGCCAAAGTCATTTGGGTTCAGGCAGAAATGGTTTAATATGTCACTTGCGGAGTTCCGAGAGGTTGTGCTTTCTCTCTTGCGCTCGTGTAGAACACTGAATATGATTGACATATGGTGTAGTGAGAAATCAACAAAAACTAGTGTTTTCCACCAGTGTTTCCCTTTTCACTAGAATAAGAAGGTTGAACGGCTTCGTTCCCCCTACCTTGAAAGGAGTAACTATTCAGATTTCTTCCGAACTAAAGTATGTATTTAGGTGTCTCCTAGATAGTAAAACCTTATGGAAGTCTCACCTAGCGGCATCCTCTATGATAACACCCTTTATCAATCCTACATCTGTGGAGTGGTAAAGGGATAAAAAAAACTGTTCTTCCATAAATGTTCTACGAAGCCGGGAAGCATTAAAGAGGCTTGTAGTATATTGGGTTTGTGGCCATAGTAGTAGTTGAAACACAGTTGCCAGAATTTCCCTGTAAACAGAATCTCTCAAACTAACTTGCCTTACTGCCTTTCAATTGTCTAAAAACAGATTTTCAACTATTTTAGCCAGAATTGCCTAGTAAGATTGGGATTAAGGAAAAGATAAAGATGAAGGGAAAGATAGAGATAGTATAAAGATAAAGATAATGATAAGGGTGGAGATAAAGATAAATATAAACATTAAAATGCTGATGCGTATTGAGGTTAAGAAGGAGTTTCACTTCTTCCGCGCAAAGATCTACACGCGCTCTGTTTTTGCTTCCCATGTAAAATTTCAAAATATTCATTCAGGGTCAACCAAATTTTCATAACAAAGGAATGCAACTTTTTTCAAGTTGCACACAAGCAAGTTTGCATTATAAAATTATTTAAAAAACAATATCCAATTCTTCATTAATTTGCCTACAAACATTTGAAAACTTTTGATTTGCCGTTCCTTTAATGTTGTTCTGTTTTATCAAAACACCCCAGCCTAGTTGCGGCGCGTCAACCAAGCCACACAATAATAATAGAAAAACCACCTAACAAATATATATGTTTGTATTTACTTTACATTCATACATAGCTTATATGTATGACCATTAGGGTGGTCCAAAAACAGTAAAGTCGGAATTGTAATGCTCTCACCCCTCAGGATTGTTCGATATCGAAAACATATACCCCTATTTTTTTATTTTGAAATCAAAAAATATTTAGAGGTTGCACAAAGCGCCCAATCGGAAAACTCTGGTTCTCTTCAGGACACTTTCAATAATAGTACCTAATTGTTTATGTACAAATTTTTTAATGCTAAGGATTTTTTATTGGTCGCCTCATTGCATTTTTCGGGGTTTTTGGCGGACCTATAGATTATAGTTGCGATGAAAAAATTGTTAAATAAACAATTGGGTATTATTATTTGGAATCTCTTGCAGATAAGCAGAGTTTTCCGATAGAGAAATATTGATTTTAAAGATTGCTATAACATTTCTACGAAAAGTTGTTTTTTTCCCCCATATAAAATACATGGAAAACTTTGGGCGCTTTGAGCGACCTCTAAAAATTTTTTGAATTAAAAAAAAAAAAAAAATAAAGGTATATTTTTTCAATATAGAACAATCCTGGGGGGTGAGAGCATAAAAATTCCGACTTTACCTTTTCACATGCATTTTTGGACCACCCTAATAAACGTATATACATATGAGTGACAGCTAGCACCTTTTCGGAGCAGAAAACTTTTACAGTTCTGTGGAGGTTGCGTGCAGCCACCAACACGATTCGCGTGTCAGGTGCACGTTGGTGTGCTGTAACGCACCTCCGATTACAACAAACCACCTACCGCTCTTTGCTGAGCTGCATATTTAGGTTCTTGCGACACGTCTGCTCCTGTTGGTATGTATGTATGTATGTATGTAGTAACTGCTGGCACTGGAGGTTGCCGAATGCCACTGCCACTGCAATTTTTCATGAGCAGAACCCACAAGCGTACTTTGTGCAAAAACTTTTCACAAACTGCGGATGTTTGTGATTAGTGTGCGTGAAGTTTTGCAAAGCGATTTGAGTTGCCAACAAGCAGCTGGCTGCCTAACAGTTGCTGACTTGTGGCTGACTCGCTGCCTGGGAAGTAGTACCTCCTACACCTACATACATATATTGCACCTATTGCTATCTCATGCTGGCGTTAAGAAAACTTGGCGGCACTTGGAAATCGGCATAGCACATTTAGACATGTGTTGCGTTAAGAAGTTCCATCCGTGTCCTGCGGCGAGTAACACACTTGTTCTAGTCACTTTACGTAACACGCATGGATTAGAGAAAATTTTCACTTTAACTTGTGCATATGTACATATGTATCTACATGTGCACATACAAACGAGCAATAACTAACAACTTGACTGCAGCAACTCTGGCGTTTTTCGTTTTTGTTTGCTTATCGTGGCGGCTAAAGTTGATGAGTAAGCTGTGAAAGTAATTTAACTTGACTTGATTAGAAGACACTGCCGATGCGAGGCGCTGGAAATTTGCCAACTTCTTCTGTAGGTGGCATGATTGACTTGTGCGCTTGCCGCTTGATTGAATGACAGATTTATTTGTATGTACATATATACATTAGAGTGGTCCAATTTTTGGTAGGGGGGGAAAATTTCATCCAAAAAAATGTGGCACCCCCTTAGTCTGTTTTTTTTTATATTTGTAAAATCTATACCAACGTTCAATTTCCTATTGTAACCAATACAGGGTGCTCAATGACTTTAAAATGCGCTACTGGATCGCTGTGAAACTGGCAAAAATATTGGTGATTTTTATAAAAGGCTACTGTTGCCATGACAATTGAAGCTGGTGATATTTTTTTAGATAATTTAAATTTGAAATTTTCTTAGGTTACTTAACCAATTGTTTGATTAAAACATATATGTACACAATACTTCTAGAGCAAAATATGAGCATAATGAACATCCTGTAAATTTATACTTGGAAACGTAAAGTTTGGTACCAGCACTTCTTTCGGCAAGACGAAAAATTTTTGAAGGTGCCGCAAACCCTATCTTGGAAATTTTTTTTCGGACCACTCTAATATACATACATATAGTACTTATATTGATCGAAAATATAAATTTATGCGCTCTCAGCGTAACATATCAGCACTTCTGAGCTCACAAAGTAAAGACATTATCAAGTTGTGGTTAGCGGTTTCACATTTGTACATATACATACATGTGTACTTACATACTTACTTCCTAGCTGCTGGTATGTTCACTTTAACCCTTGAATAATATGAGCTGCAGTTATAGTTGGTACCACGTGAATAAATATTTGACAGCCATTTACTGACAGCTTTTAGTGCTGGCTTTGACGAGAAAGCAGCAGATAGACAAACAAAGAATTTTTAAACGAAATATAGAGCGCGCATGGGAAACCCTAACTAAACTTAGCAATCCGGAACACGGCGTTGGTGGAAACTGCTGGTAATTTCTAGCACGCTGTAGAAATATTTGTACTATTAACTATTTCTCTACTTTTTGTCTTTCTGGAAACAAAAACGAAAGAAAAAAACCAAACACAAACTTTAAAAAGAAAACAAGTGAATTTTATGTAGAACGCTACCTACATATTTATACCCAACACACAATAATATCTTCTCTTCTAATCTTATCTTATTTTCTAACTTTCATTTGTGAGAGAGAAAGCAAAAAAGCGAAAGAGAGGCAAAGGCAAAGCAAAATAAAAAATGTCAAAGGCAATTCTATTCTATCAAAGGTCTTTCAACTCACCACAGTCTTTCGATAGACAAAAGTCTTTCATAAGACTATTGTAAAGTTTGGCAACTATTTATCTTCAAAGCTCTTTTCTGTTTCTCGAAAACTAACTGAAAGATCTGATAACGAGTAAATTTTAGCGTTATTCTGTTGTTCTGTTTTTTAGCAATAACTTTTCTAAAAATTAAATTAAATAAAAGAATTTTTATGTTTTTCTTTTTAAAACAATAAAAACTCGAAATTAAAAGAAAATTAAATTAAGTAAAGCAATAAATTAGAAAAAAAAATTAAATAGAAAAAAATAAATAAATAAAATGTCTCTAAAAATTAAATGAAATTAAAAAAAAGACACTTAACTTAAGAAGAAAATTAAAAAAAAAAATATGTATTAAAAACGGGAAAGATTAAATCAAAAAAAGAATATTAAATTAAGAACAAAAAAATTAATCTAATGGCCTTATTCATAAAAAATAAAGTAGGTTTAAAGAGCTTTAAAAAATGACGTTTTCATACATTCTCCAGTTTATAAACCTTTTTTAAAGCTACTTTATTTTGTATGAATAAGGCCATAAAAAAAGAAAAATGAAAAAATTAAAATAAGTTCGTAAAAATTTAACCAAATAAAAAAGTTTTCAAAACAATAAAATCATAATTATAAGAAAATTTAATTAAGAAATAGATAATTGAATGTGAAATCAAAAAACAATATGAATAACAAAATAGAAATAATGAAAATAAGTTGCCTAAAAGCTAAATGAAATTAAATTTTTTTCTCTTTAAAATAATATGATCTAAAACTAAAAGGGAAAAATGAAGAAAATAAAAAAATTGAATGAGTTTCTAAAAATTTAATTCAATTAAAAAAATATTTGTTTCTTCATAATAAAACCTAAAAATTAACATAAAAATTAATTGAAAAACATTAAATAAGAAAATAGGTTTCTAAAAATTAAATTAAATTAAAAAATTAACGTTTTTCTTTGTAAAATAGTAAAATCTAAAAATTAAAATTAAAATTAAAATAAAGTAAAAAAAATATGAAAGTAAATAAAAAAAAAGATTTAAATAAAAAAAAAGATTTAAATAAAAAAAAAATAGAAAAAATACGCTGTCCATGTATTCGAAGCTCGCATCGCTCAAATCGCACGCCAGTGCTTTGCTCACTCGGCATTTGCAACTGCTGGAGCATCATTGGGTCGAGATGAAGGAAATTCCCTATATAATTACATTGGCAAGTATTTAGTATGATGACCGCGAAGATTAAGAGTCAACTAAATACATACTATTAAATTTGATGAAATGCGTGGATACGTTGCGTATGAGTAACATAATGTCTTAATAAATTTCATTAAAAAAAAAAAATAACTTTTATTGTTCGGCCCATAGGATTGGTCTGGCTGTTCACAAAAGGTGTTAAAATAGTCCCCAAGGTATCATATATAAAATTTGGGACTAAGAATATAAGATATCTTACTAAATTTTGTTGCGGACTTTAAAGCGTCTGGCGAAACTTACTGCCCACGGAAAGTGTCTGGCAATAACGAATATCCCCATTTGGAACATGCTTTGTGCCTAATTTTCTGCAGTATACACAGATTTGGAAATGTACCGAAAAACGTTTAACTTACGCATTATGTCCAGACGCATTCTGTTTTTTGTAGGAGGCAGGCCTGAGCACTCCGAACAGTTTGTCGTTTGAACTAAAGAGCAGACCTCTGTGATAATTTGTTGAAAAGTAGTGTACAGTGTACCAACTTACAAGCAGACATAATATAAGTTCGCCCTCACCCCTGAGTTTAAGGAATTTTTGCAAGGCTGGAGGGAACTTGTTTATTATACCTGCATTCATACATAAATACATAAGAATGAATTTCTAGATTTGTCCATCTTTTTTCAGTTTTTTGTATTGAGGTTCCACTATTTATATATGTATGTATCTATGAGCGTAGATCTCCAACATACGCAGTTCCAACGTTTTAGTACAAACAACCATACCATCGACAAAATTTAATACCTTCACGTTTTATGTATGTATGTATTAAGCACAAAACGAGCACGATAAAAAACAAACATATTAAAAGGGGGAAAAATACGTAAAAAAGAAACCTAAACACAGTGTTAATTTTATTTTATGGCTCAGTTGTGTTCTAACCGTTCTGTCTGCTGGTTGAATCCTCTGCTGCGTTGCAACAAAATAAAATGTTTAATATAAAGTTACGCTGCAAAAAACCATTTACCACCCAAAACCTTCCGCCTGTGTGAGTATAGACGCGAATGACGGCAATTGATAGATACGTACAACAGCAACTGCGACGCTGTGTCTAAGCGTGTTCGAAACTAACAAACCAACAACACATCAATCCACTCATCGTAATAATACTTACATAGCAATATGTAGTTGTGACAGCAGCCGCCGCTTGACCCCAATCGTATGGCGTTCTCAGTCGCTTTCATACTCCATCAGAATATTAAACATTGACATTGTCATTCTGATCACACCAAACGTCCCGCAATACAACAAAACTGACTGAATT
>NW_016164877.1:0-17558 GCF_001687245.7 Rhagoletis zephyria | reverse complement strand
TTATGATACACTTATGAAAAACTGGTGGGCTTGGAATCAAGAATTTTCTCGAAAATGCACGCTCGTTTTTCGGCAGTGTTGTCAAGTGTGGTAACCTTTTAGATGATTCTCGTTCTCGGGGCAGCGTGTCGGCTGTTTCTTTGCGTCACGCGCAGGCGCGCCGTCAGGTTTCTAAGCCGCGTGAATGAAAGTTAAATGGAAATTTCAACGACTGCTATACTAAGGAAAAATTCGCAGCGTAATTCTAATTTTGAATTGTATTGAATGAGATGAATCATTAATAATATTTTACAGACACAAACACAATTTCAAGTGCAGCTGAATCCAAATAAATTATTTTCTTTTAATTTAGCTGTCTTAAATTTTGCCGCCCCTTAATTCTGCCGCCCTAGGCTTCAGCCTATGTTGCCTGTACGATAAATCCGCCACTGGGTGTATGTATTTATACGAATGCATTATGGTGAAGCGAATTAAGACACGACTTCTTCGCTTGCTAGGCCAAGTCGTCCTGAAAAATAACAATTCCATAGCCCTTAAAGTACTGGATTCTGCTGGCGTTGGCAGGAAAAGACTTTGTGTTTCTATTTTGCGCTAGTTAATACATTTTTTTTTTTTAAATTCACATATTTTATTGCAATCTGTATTGTGCATTAAGCAAAAAATAAAAATAAAATTAATTTGAAATATATTTATAATGTTGCTATTGGCAAATGGGTTAATGAAATGTGTTTCAAATAAACGTATCTAAAATAAATATGTCATATTTTGATTTCACTTTGTTTATTACACGATGATAATTACTAAAGGTCTTAAGTGATAATTTTTTTTTAATTTTTTACACCAGAAGCATGTCGCACTTGGGGTGCAACTGCAAATGCATACCCACAAGTATGACGTGGATTTTTTCGGTGATACGCTATAGATTTTTTTCTTTTATTTTGAAGAACCTTCAAATTTCACTTTTCAGCAAATTGATGGGACTTTTCGCCAATCTTAAGGAGTCCGAATTTTTTCGTGTTTTCGAGACACGTTTAATTTCTTGGATTTTTTCGAGATTCTTCAGATTCTTCTTTCCTGTTGTAATTTTCGGGTCCTTTCGGGATTTTTTAATCGATTTCAAAAAAAGGAGGAGGTTATAAACTCGTTGGAATATTTTTTTTTATGTATGTTACCGTATATCTTTAAGCCACGTTAACCGATTTCTATAATTTATTTCTTTTAAAGGAAAGGTGGTAGCCCAGAGGGGGTCCCATACTAATTTGGTAAAATAACGGTACACTTAGATTTGTATATGAGAATTGAAGTCGCCACTCGGAAGGCGGAGAAAAATGTTAGATCTCTCTATTTGTGTCACACCATCAAGAAGCAAAAGCCGAATTGGAGTAGAAGCTCGGCCAAACAGGTAGATTAAGGGCCAAAACATTCATTTATTGGAATCAAATATGATATACAGTTCATCCCCAAATATTCTAGGACATAGTTTTAAAAGTATTTAGGTGTTTCTGTTAAACTGGAAAAGGGCTTGAAAACTTGGAAAAAACTCAAAAATAAATGAAAAAACCGGTTTGTTAAAAAACAACCGCCTAAATGTAGATATGCAAAAAAAAACCGGTGGAAACCGGTTTGGAAAACCGAGTCAATCACCCTAATATGTATGTACTTACCTTTAAAAAGTACGAAATGTCTGTGGCAAAGCCAGTATTAATAAACTGAAAAACTAAAGACACCATTTAGTTGCATTGAAACGTTTAGAAATTCGCTTTTGTAAGAAACTAAAATACTCCGCTTTAATTGAAGTTTAAGTGCTGGAGCACTTACTTTCATACAGACCTGATGCCCTCGTCTCAATCCTTGACAGTTTTTGAGTACCTTGCTTATGTATTTGTTGTTGTTTTTGTAGCACCCATTTGCCGCACAGCTTTTTATTTGTACCATAAATTCTAAGAACTTTTAATCAACAATAACTTAACAACTTCTCTCTAACCTTTTTATTGTTTCAGATAAATGACACTCTAAAAACCTCCTAAGGATAATTCGAGCAAAGGCATACACAGATAAAGCTGGTGCAATAGCTTACCATCAACAATAAAAATAATAAATATAAATCATTTACGGCATTTAACGCGTTAAAAAAAAAAAAGAAATAAATAAAAAGCTACGAGTAAAAGAAAAGGAAGAGAGCAAAGACGGTTCTTTCATCTCATTCAACAGTGGATAAACAGAAATAAAAAAAAACACTTGGCAGCAGCAAAGCTTAAAAAAAGAGAAATCGTAGAAGAAAAGCTATAAACTCCGAGTGAAAAAAGTGCAAGAGTGCGAACCGGTTGTGGGGGCGTATGTGGCTGGAAAATTATTCAGCACACAGTAAGCACGCAAGGAAGTCACTTGTCGCTTTACTGGCCCAGCTAAGTGGTGAAAGAACGCACACTTGCACCTAACTACATAGCCAACGAAGCAAGCACACAAGTAAGTCTTGGCAGTTTGCAGTTGGTACTCTTGGGCATAAGTACGAGCGGGAGTGAGTGTGACTTGCCAACAGACAAGCAACAGCAACGCCGTAATATCCTTTGCCACCTTCTTTACATTTTCACACACACACTCGCTCGCAGCGGCATCTTCGTTGTGGCCGCATTGTAACCACCCAGCTATCCACCGCAAACTGGGTGTGTGTGTGTGTGTGTGTTTTGTTTCTTGATTTTCTTTGCTTTCTTACATTTACTTACTTTTCATATGCTTTTGGCATACAAATGAAGAAATATGAGTGCGCGTTTTTAAACTTAAAATGTTGTTGAAGAACAGCAGCAGCAGTCAACTGCAACAGTGTAAAGCATGCATAGTGGGCGCTAAAAGGACACAAACAACTACTACAAGGACAACAGCAGCAACAACAACAGCAACAAAACTAAGACGAAGTAAAATCAAGAGTCGCACTCAAGTCAACCCCAACCACAACCCCAACCTCCTCCTCCACCACATCCACAGCCACAGCCACGTACACGCCGTCAACATCGTTGCCTTCCTCAGTGACGTTTTGGCCACCCTCAGCCTTAGCCTTAGCCTGCGCCTCCGCCTCCGCCTCATCAGCGACGTTGTCGTCATCATCATTACCCGAGTTATCTGTGCTGCGTCCATATAATACTACATTGCGCGCGCGCGCAGCTGGAGCCGAGACTGTAACTGAAGTATCCAATAGTGCAGCAGCTATAAGCGAGCGCAAAAATCAAATCTCGTGCAGCTTTAAATGAAATATTAATATTTGTCATCATTCGTTGGCAAGTTTGTGGATATCGTTTTTACGCCAATGTCACCGAGGTGCAAGAGTGTGAGAAAAGTCAACTTGTAGCAAAAAATATATAAAAATATATCCAGCAAAAAGCCAATAGCTGGGTGGCAACGAACCACGTACAAAAACCTAGAGTTAAACGCACAATCATAAAAAATACATACTCTACAAAAAAAAAAGCTAAAGCAAAAACAAAAACAAAAAACCTGGCAGCTACCAAGTCCTTTGAAGCTTTGCAGTGTTTTCAGCGCTTTTTCGCTGCACTTCAAATTCATAACTTTGTAAATGCGCACCTAAAGACATAACTGTACTCAAAAATACATAACTACATACTTGCATACGTAACTAGATTTGTAACATATCCGTGTCGTCGGTTACAAGTGCACGTTGCTGCAACGCCAGTTACAGTTATAGTAGTATTTAAGTCGTTTGCGTTAGCGTACAAGGAAGTCCGTGCTGTCGCCTACCTATGCACGTGTGTTTGTAGTCTCAGTAATTGTGTACTTGCTCTTGTGTGCGTGTTTAGTGTGCAGTACGTAACAGCAACGACAATTTTCCTCAAAATGCGTCTACAATATCGCAATAAAAAAGCGACGCTGTGGGTGATGGTCGCCGTCGTCGTTGTCACTATGTTCCTCTTCAAATTCACCGAATTCGCGCCAACTTGTTTCTTCAAGAACGATGTGACGGCGCCGGATGGATCGCTGATGGTGCACGAAGAGGTAAGAGACGGGGGTATCTGAGCTGCTCGAAGCAATTTTCCATACATATATGTAATTATATTTCTTACCTGTGTAAAAAGGTATTAATTCATATACATATATATGTGTACATTAGGGTGGTCCAAAAATGCATGTTAGGAAAGTAAAGTCGGAATTTTAATGCTCTCACCCACTAGGATTGTTCCAAATCGACAAATATACGTCTGTCGCTCAAAGCGCTCAAAGTTTTCCATGTATGAAAAAAAAAACAATTTTAATCACAGGATTAAAAATTTTGGAACAAAATTAAACACAGGGTGTCCCTGCGGTATCCCAGAAAGAAAAAATTATCAAAATTTCAAAAATAGTAAATTTTAATGGAATGAATAAAAAATATACGTAAAAATATGTTATTTTTTTATTATTTTATTAAATAGTACGGGCTTTTAGCTTTCGAAAGTAGAAGTAAAAACCTGCGAATTTTTTGCACTTTTTGAAGTAATGCCGATTTGCTAATGCATAAAATAATTTTTGTATTTTTTGTCAGTTCCATCAGCTCTGCACGATGCGTTCTATTTTCAAAAAAGCGTTGTAAAATGAAGTACCAGATTAAAAAGCTTGACCTGTAGACAATAGGGATTTTTTTAAGAGTTGCCACCTATTATTAAAATCAATTTTTTTAGTAAGTTAAATGAATTATTAAGAGATGAGTATCAATCGAAATGTGTATGAAAACGGTTTATTTCTTACCTACATGCATAGGGTTGCCACCTGTTTAAAAAAATCAAATTCCATTTGAATTAAAGGAATTACGTAATTGAAATAGATAGTTATCACCATATGGGAGTCAGACGCAAGAGGTTTTAGATGCTTTTAGCTTGCAAATACTACGAAGAGGGTTGCCACCTATTTGTAAAGTCAAATTTTAGTTAAACTAAAATAATTATTGTGCCAAACCAAAGATTTAAGACATCGTATTTATTATTTTATTACAAATACATACCTTGTCAATCAGTGATTTGTTATGATCACAGTCCTTTAAATTACTGGAGTCCTAATTTAACTCAGGAATGTTTTTACTCTTCACTTATTTCTTGCTAAATATGTCCTATTTTGTCTTTTGTCTAATATCCATATTGACATACATATATCGGTGAGCTTATTCCCTTAATTAAAGTGAATTTGATTTTTTAAACATGTGGCAACCATTCTACGTGTCGTTTAAAAGTAAAGCATTTTCAAAACCATTTCAATTGATACCCATATTTTAATTCTAATTCATTTAAATAAAAATAAAATTCGTAACGGGTGACAACCCTTTCCAAAAAAATAAAACGTTATTGCCCATCTGCAGGCCAAGCTCTGTCATTTGACACCTCACAAAATGCCAGAAAAGAAATTTTCAACTTCAAACTGCATTTACACTGAAAATGTGAAAGTTATCTAAAAACAAGTTGCATTTTTGAATTTAACGCCCTCAATTTTACTAAGAAGCGAATTTTCATTTAAATCCGTCCATAATTCTATTTTCGTCCACATTTCATATGGAAGGGTAGCACTGTACGTCGTACAATAAAAAACAAATTCGTACAAAAGTCGTGGAGAATGAAAATCTCTACAACCTTGACACTTGAATATGCTACGTGTTTTCAAAAAAAATCCTTGAAAAATGGCGAAACCCGTGACAAGTTAAAAGTTTTGCGCAGTTTTTGCTAATTATATACAATAAAAAATGTTGTTTTTCTTAACCTTCTATGTAAAAAATGTGGGAAATTAAATTCTCTACAAATTCGTATTTAACGATTTTTCCACGGAAAATGCAAAACAAGCTTGCGAATAGCAAAAAACCCTAAAAAAAATAAAATTTAAGATGGCGGAATGTTGCCATATGAAATTTAGGGGCAAGAAGGTGGATGTTCTACTGTCAAATAGAAGCAAACTTCATCAAAAAATCGCTACTAAAATTTTTTTTTTTAGGAAAAGTCTAATTTTACTGGGCTAAAAGTTATGAAAAATACATTTTGCAATGTATTTAAAAAAAAAAATATATAAAATATCAATGGTACTGAAATTGAATAGTCTGTTCGAAAATTTTCTAAAAATTCTTAATAAAAAGTTTGAAATTTTAATATTATTATTTTTTTTTTAATTTATACGAACTTTGTCCAAGCTTTACGACTACTGAGTGGAAGGTCGACCTATCTCGGCAGCCAGTTCGAAAACGCCCTATATCAAAAAACTTTTCAAAAACATCCTATTTCAGAATTTGGTTGAAGAACGCCCTATTTCCGGATTCGTTTTCGAAAAACGCTCTATCTTAGCTGCCGATTCAAAATCGCTCTATATCAGCACATTTTGAAGTGAGATAGGGCATTTTTGAATCGAATTCTGAAAAAGAGCGTTCTTCAACCAAATTCTGAGATAGAGTGTTTTTCAATGAAATTCTGAAATAGGGCGTACTTGAAAAGTTTTTTGAGATAGAGCGTTTACGAACTGGCAGCCGAGATAGGTCGATTTTCCACTTAGCAGTCGATATGTGGTTTCTGTTATAAGCCGAACTATATTTTAAATGAAAGTTATTAAAAATAAATAAACTTGTCGAAGATGTTATGGTCTTCTTCTTCTACAATAAAAAGATATTTGAAGCTTGTACTTTATTCTATTCGAATTCAATGAGCTATCAAACTGCGTACTCAAAATCTTGCTAAGAAATTTAATTAAAAAGTCTCGAGATATTTGCGAAAGTTTGCTGATTTTTTTTTTTTTCAAATATACAAACCAAAATCAAATGACAAAAGAAAACGACATGTTAAAACTATTCAAAATGTGGTGCGGCTATAATTTGTTCGGCCACTGTATATCCCGATGAATTGATAACCTAATTTTGAAGTCAGTTAAAAATAGCTTTTTTCATTAAATTTTTATATAAGCTTTCACTTGTAGTAGACTTTTTAATTACTTTCTTATATCTTTTCTTCTATTTTAGAAATATCTTATGGCCGAAGATCAAAAAACCTATTCATATGGCCGCGAAATGCCGCTAATATTTATTGGCGGTGTTCCCAGATCAGGAACGACGCTGATGCGCGCCATGTTGGATGCACATCCGGATGTGAGGTGAGTGACCCATAAATCATTTGCACACTTAAGTATATACATACATACATACATGCTATATAGTATGTAGGTATAAATGTAAGAACGCAAGCAAGTCAAGTGGTTGTGCAGATGTACATATGTATGTACATACATATGTATAAACAATTGCACTTTGGTACAAACACATCTGATTACATATATGTATACGCGTGTAAATATGTGCATACATTTATAGGTATGTTTACAACGTCGTAATAACAATGTGGGCAACGTGCATGTGGCAGCCATCAGTGACTTCAGTGCTGGCAAAACAAGTGCTGTGGAAAAAAAAACGTTTGAGAATTTTCTAAGTGCATACACATTTGCATTGGCACTTGAGCTTAATCGATACACAAGCAGTGTATTTGGCTTGAAACAGTTTAATCGACTTGGGACCCATAGGTGCCCGATAAGAGTCGGCCGGCCGGCATATACGACATACATATATAAGTTTACTTATAAACATACATACATACCCACATGCAACCATACAAACAAATGCACATGCTTACAAACAAGTGTTTTTCCATTACATTTATGAGGTTCCCTTTGCGATTTTCAGTAGCAGAACTAACTTTTTTTTGCCTTTTTCATGCATGAACTTTGTAAACAAATGTATGCATGTGTGTGTGTGTATAGTTGATTGTCGTTTTATTGATTTTTCTTGCCAACAGTTCAGCTGCCAATGCAAATTACTTTCTCATCAGAATTTTTTGCATCTCAATGTAATGCTTGTTCCTAAGCTACAGCTTAACTATATACTACAGCCACGAGTATTCCCCCTCTATTCGATGAATTTTGCCATATCAGCTATTTGCTCTGTGCCTTAACTCAATCCCATTCCTTCCTGCATACATATGTACATATGTATGTATGTATATATTTATGTGTTAAATATCAATTTGCACACGTTTTATAGCGGTAAAAAAAAATGCTAGCAAAAGTGATAATCGAATTGTACTTAGCAGTCATCAACATTTTGAATTTTAAAACATTTTTGCTGACATAATTATATTAGCGTTGATATGGAGATTGTTTACATAAATGTGCACGTCTCAGACATACATATACATATATGTACATACATATCGCTACCTTAGAGTGAAAAGTTGCTAACTTCACTTATGAAAAATCATATTTTGATACAGGAGGCTAGATGAATTTAAAATGCACCGTTTCGAAAAGGGCAAAGGTTCGTTGTTTTATGTGTTTCGTAAAAAGCTCCGAAAATTCGATAAGGCCGAAATAGTTGGAAATATTTTAATAAAAATGAAATCCCTCTGATTCGTATGGAGTTTTGCTTTGATTTAAAAAGGCAAAATTTTGTATTCAAATATTGCGAAATACTTGAAGAAAATTGCCAGAAGAAGTTTTTTCTCTCCTGTACATTTTTTAATTGGGACTTAGCAACTTTGTATTCTAAGCTAGCACATAGTACATACATACGTACACAATAGACCAGATCAGACCAAAAAAAGTCCTTATAAGGACACTCAAGAGCACAGATGAGCATTTTCAGGTATAGAATCCTCGCTGTCCCACAGGATGAAAAGTTTTCCCGTACATCGGCTAACTGAGTCGTGTGATCTCTTGATTCGCCACTTTTACAATTCCTCATAATATTTATGAACTGGTTTCTTTGAGTCTTACTCCTGTAATAACGGCCACTCCGAGCAATTTCGTCAATCGGATATAGATGCAAGATCGCATTTGGGGTCTATGAGGGCGTCAGACAAAGGTGCCCGTACACAATGTTGCGGTCTTTATATGCCATCTGCAAAGTAAATTCGTGTAAGGTAAACATGGGGCCAAAGCAGACCAAACCCCGTGTGAGTTTGTATAATTTTCGGCTGCAGCGCCATCGATTGGGTCACTTTTCTGCAAAACCATTCTTACGCATTTTAAATTTCAATCAGATTTTACACAACATACGGATTTTCTAAATACCTAAACTGCAGCGGGTACATTTTGAGGAAACTAATTTTTCATCATACAGGTAGCTCACGTTGCGAATCTGAAGGAAATCAATTCATAAATACGTCGTTTTTAAATAGCTCGATTCCAGCACCACCTAGCGGGTCCGTTTTTCGCAAATGCTTGTTTCATTATGCAGGTAGCTTACATTTTGAATTTGAACGAAATAGGTTCATAAATAGGACTTTTATAAATAACTCGACCCCAGCGCCATCTAGCGAATTCTCTAGTAGTATAATAGGACCATATATGCAACGTATAATCTCTGAAAATTTGACTGAAATCTATCCCGTAGTTTTTGAGTTAAGTCCGAACAACAAAAACGGCCATTATTTTATATACATTTGTATATATATAGATATACATATAATAGTTTTTGTCTCGAGTAGACAATGTTTTCTATTTCTAAGTCTCTTATCACCCTAATGCCNGTAGTATAATAGGACCATATATGCAACCTATAATCTCTTAAAATTTGACTGAAATCTATCGCGTAGTTTTTGAGTTAAGTCCGAACAACAAAAACGGCCATTATTTTATATACATTTGTATATATATAGATATACATATAATAGTTTTTGTCTCGAGTAGACAATGTTTTCTATTTCTAAGTCTCTTATCACCCTAATGCCAGTAAATTAAAGCTCACCAAAAATCATACGATTATTTAAGTATAACTACTATTTAATTTATTTTATTTTTTTGTTGCCGAATGTAGGTGTCACCGATAAATGTGAAACGGCGACCNTGTAAATTAAAGCTCACCAAAAATCATTTGATTATTTAAGTATAACTATTATTTCATTTATTTTATTTTTTTTGTTGCCGAATGTAGGTGTCACCGATAAATGTGAAACGGCGACCCATAAGTACAGCCAAAAAAATAATTATTTCTTTTCGAAATTGCCTTACATACATAAATACTTAAGACTTAGAGGTTTACGGCGAATTTTTGTTTGTTTGCTTGTAAGCTGGTAGGGTCTAATTTACATACATAAATACCGCTAATTTACTACAAAAATGTCATAATCCGAAAAAAATTAAAGTAAAGTATTAAGTATGCAGTAATTACCGTTTTTCTCAGATTTCTTTTTTTTCTTAGTTNGAATACTTAAGACTTAGAGTTGTACGGCGAATTTTTGTTTGTTTGCTTGTAAGTTGGTAGGGTCTAATGTACATACATAAATTCCGCTAATTTACTACAAAAATGTCATAATCCGAAAAAATTAAAGTATTGAGCTAAGTATGCAGTAATTACCGTTTTTCTCAGATTTCTTTTTTTTCTTAGTTATGTTCTTCTTCCAGCAAACGGGCGATTTGTATATTTTTTAATGTTTTTTTTTTTAACATTTCCTCATTATGACAACGAAATGTTTGTGTTTGTAAGCCACTGATACATGTACAAGTATGCTTATGTGGCACTTAAGCACATATCAGTACTTCATATGTAGTTACATAAATAAATAAATGTGCATCTGTGTGTGTGTGTGTATGTAGTTTAAATTTACTCAAGTGCTTTATAATTGCCCTATTCTGCAATTTTTATTGGATTAAAGTTTGTAAACATTTGACATGTGGGCGATTGGGTTTTTTGATATAATTTTTAGAAATTCATCAACACTTGATTAAATTCGAATAAGAAAGAAGTAAGAAAATATTTTGAACACAAGCATACATACATACGTACATGTACCAAGGTGACAAAATAAGCTGCCTTCTTCAAACACTTGCTTTTAGTCTTCTTAGGCGATAGGCCTTCCGTGTTAAATTTTTTTTTATACAATTAAAATGTATCACAACGGTTCTCCTTAGGCCTTATTATGTCTCCATGCGATATCAGGATGAAGGTATTTCCACCACAACCTCACTTAACGTAACATTTGGCAATAAATTTAAGATAGACCCTCTCAGAAGGCATACAACTTACCCTCACGGGAAAGGTTAGGGTAGAATAGGTTAGATCAGTCCGTTTCCCAGACTTCGGGATGCACAACGAAATTTAAGAAACTGCCGATTGTGTTGCCACTAATATGTTGTTGTGCACACCGCGTGCGCTTAACAAAGTTTAGAAGCAGGCTGAAATCAGTCTCACATAGTTCAACGTGCACACCTCATGAGCGATGAAAAGCACTTTTGAAATTGAGAGACTCGATAGTCTTAGTAAATTCAACTACTGACGGACCTGAAACCCTTAGGCGAGATATGACAACTGGTTCCGATCTTCCGGATAAATATCACCCTGACTACCTTCCACATCCTAGTGGTACTAGATGATTCTATAGTACATACATATTTGTGGTCATAAGCAATAACCGCCTTAGTCGAAAAACCTGAATTCAAGAAAAACCGTTTTAAACATTTGGATTGTAATGTTAACCTTATGGGGAAACCAAAATATGTATGTCTATAGCCTAGCTGGCGAGATGGGGATTTCACATACACATGGAATAGTAGTTGCAGAATACGATAGCATATATAACTCAATTCTTTCTTAAGTCGACTTAGGCGGTTATTGTTTATGACCACAGATATTATCATAGCATTCTTAGCTAGGGTTAGGGTAAACTGAGGTTGCTGTTAATCATCACGTTCAGTAGAGGAGAACACATATAGGTATGCGTAAGGCAGTTTTGAGAGAATTTGGCCAAATTTGACTTTCCGATTTTTTATATTTCATGACCGATTTTGATGTTAACTTTCAATGTGTGCAATGTTGACACCAAAGATTTTGCGCTAATTTTATTTTTTTGCCGAGTTATTTGGAAACAATTTTTTATGCACATTAATTCGAATTTTATGATTTTTGACAGCAATTTGAAGCAGAACTTATTGGGCAATAAAATAAAGTGGTCAGTTTGTAAAATTTCGATTCTTGTTTAAAAAAAAATTTATATTTTTAATCAAAAATTTTTTTTACCAACTTCTCATATACCTAGGAAAAGAATTCAAAAAGCATTATTTGCGCTAAACATTCAATTTCACTTTCATAAAAAAAATTACTGTATCTTTGATTGACTTAAGCTTTTTAGACAAAAAAAAAATTAACCAAGTTTAAAAAAATATAAGACAAATGAACTGAAAAACAAAAAAAATAATAATTTGATAATTTTTGATTTGATACTTAAGTTTTAAAATTTTATTTTTTTTCGCTTTTCAGTTCATTTGTGTTATATTTTTTTAAACTTGGTTAATTTTTTTTGGTAAAAAGCTTTAAGTCAATAAAAAAATTTAAAATTTGATGCAAATTTGTGCAGAGTTTGAAATTTTTACTTACATGGTTTTTGTTAGATAGCGAGAATATAAAAATTCATAAAAAAATAAAAAGCGTTAAATAACGGAAGAAAAATAGCCAAAACTTGTTATAATGACGCGTCCTTATTTATATTTTCGCCACCGTACATATGCAAGTATAAATATAATAATATAATTTCTAATAATATAAATTCTAGCTACTCCTATGAGCTTGTGCCATTTTATGTAGAAAATTAGTTGTTTATGTTTCTTCCGGAAAGATATGCAATTGTAAATATTTAGTCAACTAATTTCATAAATTGTTCTCATACGCATAATTTTCAAAGTAAATATCGAATATCAGCTTATTGCATTATTTTATCACACAATTTTATAGACCACTTGGGAAATATGACGACCTTCGTGCGACAATCTATGTGTCTACTTAAGCAAAATAAAGGAACTAACTTGGTTGAAAGAGTCTACATACATTCACATTTTCCTTTCATATTTTATATTTTACAAAAATACAGATTACTTAGAGCTTGCCACAACATATTATTTATGTGCATTGGTATGTACATACATACATAGTTACATTTCTACTTCTGGGCTTACCAAACAGCTGGCAAGTGGCAGGCAAAAAGCCTCCTGTAAATTCAGTTGAGTTCAGTTGGTTGAAGGTTTCCAACTATCCTGACTAGCTGGGTGGCTAGCTAGCTACATACATACATATGTAGCTGTATGTAGCTGTATGCCTTTCTGGTCCGCTGCTTCAACTGTGCCAACTGTGCGCTTGGCTCGTTTGTATTGCACTCTCAAAATGGACGGATAAGATAATTCGTTGCGATGTACGGTTTTTGTATATTTATAGTCGAAAACTGAGAGCCCAGAAAGAGGATGTGTTCTGTAAAATAAAACGAGAAAAAAAAATAGAGAAAATAAAAAAAATTCCAAAATGCCTTGCATACCAACAGGCGCGCGTGTACAGCATTACGCTTTCACTTACACGCTTGGCGCTGTTGATATCTTTTCTTCTTGTGTTTTTTTGTAAGCTACTCTTTGTTGGCCAAAAAACAAAAAAGCGAAAACGTATCCAGTACAAATATAGTACAAGCTTCCACAAAGTGGGTGAAATTGCAGTAAAACACGGGGTTTTTTTTTTGGGAAGAAAAAAACAAATATTTGAAGAAAGGAAACGGCAAACAGTTGTATGCGGGTGGCATCTCATTTGAAGTTGAGGCTGCAGTCTGCTGCTGGCTTTCCTGCATTGCTTTGTACTACTATTGGCAAACGCCGCTGAAATGAAATGCCTATGTAATCGTAGGTTGTGCCAACATTCTGCTGGCTCTGAGCTAAAAGCCTGTACCTTATTCGTATAAACGTATGCTTGTAGGTCTGTGTGTTGGCCGTTATATACTAAGTAACATTGTGTTCGCTTTTATACCCAATGGTGTTGGCTTGTTAGGTGTTTAAATGAAAATTTCTCCACGTTTTGCTATTCTCAGTCTACTTACATATGTAGTTAAGCAGAGATAATTCTTCTTCATTGGCGTTCATCCTTGTAATTGTCCCCACCTAAAACTACCAAATTAATTGAAGTCCTTCTTTATCTGGTCTTTCCTATACCTATGCTACCACCAACGGTTTCCACGTTGAATACTTTCAGGCTGGGAATAAATGACTCACTCTTCATCATGACCCTGTAAGCTCTCGCATATCGATTTAAATAACCACCTTTTTGACCCCGCACAACGACATAAAATGATTGGTCAACACTTCCAACGCTCTAAGGAGCCTTTGAAGCTTTCAAACACCCATATTTTCGCAGTTCAATAAATGCTTTGTGCTTACGAAAATGACCCGGGCTTGAGACCATGCTTTCCTAACATTTAAGTGGCCGCTGAAACCTAATCTAGAATCGATTACATTCCATAACGCCAGATGCGCGCACTGACACATTAGGGCCTAGGGTTTAGGCCTGTTGCCAGACCACAGCTCCTCGAATCTGTCATGTTACTCAAATTATCGAAAAATTCTGAAACCATGAAATTCCTTCCTCTTCTACAGAGTTCGGGACACTAGTACCGTTTTGCTTTGAAGCACGGGCTCAAACTTTATCTCATTAAGAGATGATTTCCTCCGCTTGCTGATGGCAGAAGGCATGCTTTCGAGGAAGCGGATGGCCTCTGGCAGTAGGAGCATTGGCTGAGCCACCAAGGCGGCAGAGATTATTTGATCAGATTTCTAGCTTTTTTTTGCCGAAGATGTTGCGGGTTTCTTCCATATAAATGCAAAAAAAATTCTAAAAAATCAAAGGTTATTTTAAGCCACTTGAAACTTGCACATTGTAAGACTAAAATTGAATGGGCTATCAAACTGCTCAAAAAAATTCTAAAAGTTCTGAGAATAATGTCTGAAATTTAGGTACACATTTTTTGAATTTTTTTGTAGTCTTTTACAAAGTTTAAAACTTGGGTTCATATGGGTTTTGTTAGAGAATGAACTGTATTTTAATTAGGAATTCTTAAAAATTAATAATTAAACATAAGTGACAAACAATATTGCTTTGAATTGGGGGTGCTATAGATATGGCCAATACTGTATATTGCTTAAATGGTAAGAAATAACTCCACAAAAAATGTTGCCGTAAGTTGCTACGTGCTCGATTTTTCTCGTTTTTTAGTAGGTAACCAGCTTATTAAGCTTGTCTAAAAATTTTTTTTAATTACTTGTTTAAAAATATTTGTTTTCTGCACTCTGGAATTACGTGCTTTGGGTATAACTTACTGGATTCGCTTCAAATTCTTTCTATTTTGCCAGCATGATGTTTCAGCAATTTAAATTTCAGAAACAGGAAATTGGCCGAAATTTAATAAAAATTACGCACATGCTACCCAGAACTGACGTTGCTCCGGAATTTATGATATTGCAGCTGATAACTACGATTCTTCACTGCCAAGAAGCTAAAAATTCGAAATAAAAATCGCCAAAATAAACCTATCGTATAAAAAAAAACTACACAGTCAGAAATTTATGAGCCGACGTACATACATATAATAACCGTTAAAACTTTTTATAGTGGTGGCGGAGTAGTAACTTTGGTTTGTTAGCTGTCTGGCTGCTTGCTAAAAGTTATGTGTTGTCATTTGTTTTCTAGATTCATTGCAAATTTTCTTACTTTTTTCGTGACTCGAAAACCAACCAACACAAACCAACTTAAACATATGTATACTTACATATCGCACACCGTCTTCAAAGGAGTCACAACTCAACTTTTGACATTTTTGAGATTATGCGCTAAAAATGTACACATAGCTTTTATTTAACTTTCAGCAAAAGCTGGTGCAAAATTTTGTTATAATTTGTTATAAAAAAACATAATGATTATCATGTGCTAAGAAATATTTTTTCGCATTGTCTGACAAACGTATTATTTTGAGTTGTGAATCTTTTGCAGACGGAGTGCGATATGTATGTACGAACCAGCAGGCAAAAATGCAACAGCAAATTTAGTTTCTTCGCGCATCGTACACATCACTCATTGCAAGATACGAGGAATGTGAAATGAAGCATAAGTAGACGCATAGTATCTGATTGCTTGCCCCCCCTGGCAGTCGTTTGTCATACTCTCACACATGCATACCTACATATGTACATACATATATATGTACATAAAGGAGCTGCAATTTTTTTCACTCACTTGTCAGGATATTGCCTGGCATATTGTCTACTGCCTGCGCTGCTCTATGCCGCTGTTATTCCCGATTTCTCTCTTGTCTTTCGCTATTCCTTCACTTATTTGTCAGCATGTTTGTTTATTTTTTTCTACCTCAATAGTTATTTGGCTGGCTGTATGTATGTGTATTGTGTTTGTCTTTGGTGTTGATTGCACAAAGCAGCTGTGCAAAAACAAAGCAAAATGGCAAACGTATAGAAGCAAATCATTAAACGTAAAAGCTAGTGAATAAAATTGAAGAATTATTGTCGATATCAAATTTTCAAAGCAATTGAAATCGAAAGTAATTGGTGCATGTACATAATGCTCAAAGCTAAATTAGTAAGAAGATACATACATGTATACATACATACAACATATCTGTACAGTTTTTTTTTTTAGTCAAACGATGCCATTCTTCTATGAAACTGCAACCGTATGGAATATTTTTGAAATTTTTTTTGATGATTTTACTGATATCTAAATCGGATGTTAAATATTTCATTGTTGTTGTTTTAGCGGCACTACAAAGCCCCGCACAAGTCGGTTTGTCAATCACCAATAGTTGTCGTCAAGCTCAACTGACGGTGGGCCCAGGAAACATGCTGCTTGGAGAGGGTTCCTAGCTGAGCAGGCTCGAGTGGGCATGTAAAACGGTTGAGGAAGCTTCGAGATGTAGAAATTAAACTATCGCGGGGATACTTAGGACATAACACTGTGGTACCCCTTTGTTTAATTTTCCTTAGTTAAAAAGTTATAACTCGAAAGTTTACTGACGACTGCCGCCCTCTGAGATAATTCGAGGAATCCTCAATGTCTTCTAGTGGCATGGAATGAAAAGACTCGCCTTTGTTGGCGGATTTACTCAACTTTAGTATTGGGACCATCCTCCCCGATTTCCAAATATGTATGTGTCTGGATTTATGAGGGTGGCCGGCAACAGATTGAAAACTTTGGTGAGATATGCTGCTCCCGTCGGACCAAATTTTTTCAGCATCAGTATACATATTCCGTCGGCACCAATGGCTTTGGAGGCTTTTCATCTTCCCGATGGCGTACTGTTTTTTTTTTTTGTAACTTTGTACAGTCTTCTGACATATTGAGTGCACTAGACGCTTGGCCTTTTTAAGCGTGCAGTGTAAATAGCTCCGGTCCGACGAGGCCATCGAATGAAATTTCTACGGTGCCGTCACGTTTCAGGAAAATTAAACTTTTTGTTAAAAATAATTCTAGTTTTTTTTTTTAAATCTTTTTTTTTTTTTTTAAATTTGTTGTTGATTCTAAAAATAAAACGGCTTAGTTTTTAGCTGACAAACTTATATAAAAGTACCTAAAGTGGCTGTACCATAATAAGTATGCATTGCCTTATAATGTAAAATTTTCGCTATATTCACTTTCGTCAATTGAATTGTCATTCAACCAGTTATATATCCTTTGCAATAATTTGAACTACAAAAATTGAAGCCTCAAGCGCACACACGGGCACGTTAGTGCACTAAGTTTTATTAGTTGT
>NW_016164876.1:0-29710 GCF_001687245.7 Rhagoletis zephyria | reverse complement strand
GGAACAAAAGATTTTAAGAAAAAATGTGCCTGTCTTGGGATTCGCGACTAGCCTAATACGCAATTCTGCCGCCTGCCAAGGTACACTTTTGATCAACTCAACTGCAAGTAATAAGCCGGATTAACGCTGTCGTCTGTCTATACTATAACGTCATTATTTATCAAAGTGCCGTAAAGTTTTCCTCCATTGTAAGTCATTATTCCCAAACAAGCTGCTGAATGAAAAGGAATACTCTTTATTGTCTTATTATTCCGGAGCTGTCCTTCACAATACACCTCTAACTTAGCGTCCTTTAAATTCATACGTTCATGCGGACAGATACGCCATTGCATTAATATGAATCGTGTTTACGCGTTGCGTTGCGTTGCATTTTTAATCACACCATGTACAAATTAGTCACGAACCAACACCCGACAATTACATTCATTTCTTTTTCCACTTTGAAATTTTATTATTCAAAATGAGTAGCGATAAGTAAACGACGAAAATTGAGTACATACATATAAACATACAAATCGCATCCTTTGTCCACACCTTCTCTCAAGCGAAGATCATTAAAAGTGACTCAACCAGCAATGCCAAACTCCAGCCGATCGGCGAAGTTAAACGAAGTTGTTGCCTTACGTAAACAGAGCGAGCAGCATGTGTCAAACACTATTAGCAACATGCCACATTATTCATATTCCGTGGAGTAGTGTTCAACTTGTAGCTATTGAATTTATTACAAACTTTTTAATGGAAAGCCAGCGAAAAAACAAAAACAAATAGAAAAGGAAGTGAGGCAGATAAGTGTAGTAATAAAAGAATATGTACACTTCTGCATAGTTTAACAATTGCGAACACATTTCCATGCAACATTGCATCATCCTCTGCTAGCTGCCTCGTTTGCGCTACTGCCTGGTGTACTTGTGTTTTATAATTACCACAAGCAATACAGCAATGGTCGTCGCCGCCCCATCGTACCAATAATGAAAACTCCAGCATCCATTGCAGCGCGGCTTGCTTGCCACACACCAAAGGTATGCATGCATAAAAAACGGCGAATGCGGCATGTCTTCCGCCCTCTCTCTTTGGCTCTCTCGCTGNATATGTATATAAGTACCTACTGCGCAAATATATTTGTTGCAAGTGCCAACCAATAATATAAAAATTTTAATTTTCTGCCTATTTGGTGTTAATGTAATTATGTATGTATGTATGTACTCGTACTACCAGTACCACTTCTAGGCATTTGGGAATACGTGACTACACCTCCATACCTGGCTACCTACTGGCTGGTCCTGCCTAAGTATGTAACTTCACTTCAAAATCAACAGCTTGCAGAATTTTATTATAAATTTTTCCCGCATTCACGCGCACTTTGTGTGTTCTTTGGTACGGCAACAACAACATTGCGCATAGTGCCACTTAATATGCTCGCATTGTTGCAAGTCTTCTGGAATGAGCAGCACTGGTGGGATTGGTTGTTGTTGTTGTGGTTGCTGCGAAAGTGTAAGTACATCAGTTCCATTTAGGTGTTGTTCAGTGCTTTGTTTTGTTGTTTATTTATTTTATTTTTTATTTCTGCTGCTGAGAAATTTTTTGTACCTACACAGTTAGCAACTATTTGCTATGCACCAGAGGTGTGATGCTCGCTTGTCGTTCGGTATGTCATATTGATTGTAATCATGTCAGTTTATCTTGATTGTCACTTTTTTACGCGCATTTGGCAAATGAAAAGTTACGTTTTTGATTTATGATGAAATGAAATTGCTCATACAAATCGCCGACCGACATACATAGATACGTATATGTATGTATGTATAGATATTAGTGAAGGAGTGCACGACGACCAGAAGGTCTTCTGCTTCCTCTAAGTCACTAAAATATCTCCCTCTGTGTTAGGTACTTTAGGAGATCCAATAGATTGGACAGCGAAAACTTATAACTGAAAAATTTTCGGAAATTCAGTTATGCACATAAAATAAATTGCTAGCAAAATTTTTGCCAGTCTCACCCCTTCAATCGGTAATACCATGGTCGCAGATATCACATACAAATTTTGGTGCCGATTGGAGGCGGTTAAGGCGTGTCCCACAGGGGCCAAAGTTCAGATTTCTCTTTAGAGACCCAAAAAATAAAAATTAATTTGTTTGCCAACTCATACCTAAAATCGAAACTGCTGTAGTGGAAGATATCACATATAAATATTGGCCTCGATTGAAATCGGGTAAGACGTCTTCATGGGGTAATCTGAATTTTGACCCCTGTGCGCCACGCCTAAACCGTCTCCAATCGGGACCAAAATTTATATGTGATATCTTCGACTATAGTAGCATCGACGTAGGGGTTGGGGCTTAGGAAATCTGATTTAAAAATTTGCCTCGTACATTTAAGGACTACCCTAATGTATATAACTAAATTTGGTGAAAATTGTTATTTAGTTATAAGTTTTCAATATTTGGCCATCGATATGACTACTTATATTCGGGGCGGCTTGTTGTTCTTTCGAACTACATAACGAAAATTGTTGTTGCTTTTCAAGGTATGCCAAATTTCAAACACACGGTGTGCATTGTTTATTTTGAGGTTAAAGCCGTGTAAAACATAAGCCACGGAAAGTACTTTTCTTCTCAGTTACCATTTTCTTAAGAATCGATTATTCATTAAAAAGATACGGGAATGAAGCTTAAGAATATCTAAAGTTTTCCTTCTATGGAAATTTTGGTTATAAATATTTTTCACGTGTGCAGTAATAGAATTTCAAAAATCCAAGTTTTAATTTTTTTTAAATCCCAGTGAAGTATACAAAATTTTGAAAGTACATTTTCTATTTTTTAGTCTTAAGTTTTTTGCATATCTATCTCATCCGAAAATATCTGTGCAAACCCCTTGGTTTCCTTTTTTCAATTTCGTTAACTCAATACGTTGCGATAACTGAATAAGCATGGATAACTCGATAAATAGCGATAACTATAAACTTCGACGATACGACAAATTTCGGCAACTTTTATGATTAAATTTATTTCGATTCCTGTCGAAAAATTGCAGTTAATTTTCTTACTCTTTCAGTTACCCCAATTCTAATGTACTTCTCATTGTCTCCATTTTCGTCTTTATCTTCACTTTTGCCTTCTATTTTTGTTTTCATCGTTATTGTATTTCTTCGTTTTCATATTTAAAGTAAAACAAAATGCGAAACAGCTCAATTTTAACAGGTTGCAACAACAAATACACAAATTTTTAAACGACGTTTTCGGCCGCAATTTCCAACCAATTTTTAAACCATAAAAACTCTCTTCATCTACAAACTAAAAAAATACACATCTACTGTTTGATTTCACGCGTAGAATTGTGTAGAGCCGCTAACAAAAAGATTTTTACACACTAAAATGTGTAAACGAGAAAAATACATATTCATCGTGTAAATTTACCAAAAATTTAAAAAATAAACAAAAATATACTCGATTTATAGTTGCTTTTTTAAACAGATTTTTTAGAGTGTAGAAGTTTGAATGAATTCATGCAGCCCTCTAATGTGCACCGGCTAAGAATAACAAACTTTGAACTTCGAAACGAGATTGCGAGTTATTTTTCAAGAAGGGGGCTTGGGCCGCTTTTACAAAATTCGACGCAAATGTAATAGCGAAAATAAAAACTAAGAGGAACTTTATTTGGCGGAAGAGTAATTAGCTAGAAAGCAGTAATGCGGAAATAGAATTGTACTTGAAATTATTTTTCAATTGAATGACTCAATTAAAAAATATGTGAATTGCATATGTAGTAGTAAAATATTTTGCCTTACGTATTTCCTTCAATTTTATTTTCTTTGCCGCCTAATGAGCTTAAATTTATTTGTCAACTTTTGCTTGTCATCATCTAATTCCATTTAAAAATGTCTGCTAGAATTGCCGCGAGCGACCCTACCCGCATACGTCTGTTATGACATAGCAAATTCTTATAAAATGATTGCTTTATTATCTAATTTAATTAAATTCTTAATAAACTAATACATAACGCAACCCCTACTAGCTAGTTTCTCTACATCCAGCTACCAGCCACTTACAGCGCAAATTAACCAAAATTCACTGTCAACACTGCTGTGTTCCTATTTGCATCATCATCGTCGTCGTCGTCATCTTCTACGCAATCCGACGTAATCATGTCAATTGTCAGTCGGCGCATTGTCTAGTTGTCACTCATGGTTGGTAGTCGCCGCCGCCGTTGTGGCTTGCAATCATGTTATTTAATAAAGTCATTAAAACTTATTTTAACAACTAACTGTCCATAATTAATATCCGTCGGATTGCATCGTGGCATGCAACTTAGCAACGCAAATGCAGACGACGAGTCATGACCGTGAATACTGTCATGCTGTATACATATGTGTTGTTTCTGTTTTATTTTTTATTTTTTTTTTTAGTATCTACTCCAGTTACATTCACAACAATCGCGCATGCAATGGAAGTCGCCATCAGCCAACTACACACAATTTTGCCGCATTTTATCCTCCCTTCAATGACTCGCCACATTGTTGGCCCTCTTATTTGTTGTTTTTGTTCAGCAACTAGACAGCTCTGTTTATTGGTAGGGTAATCTCCCAATTGAAAATTATTTGCCACCATATTTTGTTAAGTCATTTAGTAATGATTTGTCAAACAGCGACGCCAGTGAAGGGCACCAACTTACAATCCGCCTGCTGTGTTTTTTTTTTCTTTTCTGTAGCGGTGACTAATACATATGCTTGCTTGCTTTTAGAGACCCTACATACATACATATATGCATACATACAAACGTATGATAAATTTAGTTGGTTGATAGTGTTTTGCAAATTAATGGGCGTGGCAGTCTCACGGCACCAGCAAGTTTTTATAAGTCATGGTTTGTAAGTACAAAGTTACCTCATTTTTTGTAAGGTCTTCGTTTTGTGGTCACCGCATGTCAGAAGGACATGGGAATATTTTTCTTTTTTTTTTGAAACACTTGTTCCCACATATTTGAGTGAAGTCGTTGAGCAGTTTCAAAAAATATCTTGGCTCATGTCGGTATAGGATATTCCAGTTTAAAAATTAAAATCAGTGGCTTAACATTTTAATTTTGCACTCAGTGAATCAGAGTCAAGAAATTGGCTCTAGCCGCGCTCTTTAACTGGCATTTTAAGTAAGTTCTTCAAAATAGAGGCCAGAAGTTGAAATTTTCTTACAAAAAATTGCTCAATAAATTTTTCTGTAGATTGCATAAGAAAGAATTATTCTTGAAGCCAATTTTAGTATTTAAAGGGTGTTTTTGGGGGTACACATAGATCATTAATTAAAAACATATTACATACTTTTAAACTGCAAATTTACCTTATTAAAAACACAACTTTTTGTCATTAGTGTTTGAATATAATTAAGGACATCTGAGCGCCATGGCTGAATCAGATGTAGAGCATTCTGGTAGTCCATTTTTCGAAGAACTTTCCAAGCTATGGGGCCTTATAAGAGCAATGGTTCGCATGTTGCATCAGAGAAAATAATAAAGAGACGCTAATCCGTCTTCAAACAACACTCAGTTCAATTCCACCAAATAATTAGCAATCATGACTCCAATAAGCTCGCCGTTAAGAGAGACGTTTTCGCGGTTCAAATTTTTAAAGATGTCCTCGTTCGTGCACTCTAGGTAAAGTGAGCAACCCATGTGCGAGATGAGGTAACCAATTCGATTGGAGCCGGGGGTCACGGCAGAAAGGGTGGCAGATGCGGTTGGACCACTCCGACTTAATTAACAGTTTATTCGGTTAAGAAACCACTCCTTCTAGCAATCACTTCCAGTGAAGAGAAAAACAAAGCATCGGGTAAGACCTCTTCCCTTTTGAAGACTACCACGGCAAACATTTAAACGATTTGAGGGCTTGCGCCTGGAATGTCCGGACCATTAATGGGGAAGGTGCCTTTGCTCGGCTGGTTGATGTGCTAGAAGGGACAAAAGCTGACAGCACCGCCATTCAAAAAATGGATCTGAAGGGGCAAGGCAAGAAATTTCCGGGGCCAGCCGACGTCTACTGCAGCTACTATTTAAAGGAGGGCAAATTCAGCGTTGGATTTGTGGTGGGAGAGATTCACCCCAGTGGAAGAACATCTCGTCACAATCCGCATTAAAGCAAAATTCTTCAACATCTCGCTGATTTGCGTCCACGCCCCGACAGAAGAGAAGGAAAAAAGTGTTCAAGGATATATTCTACGAGCACTTGGAGCGCACACACGGGCGCTGCTGTCGCCGTGATATCAAAGTCGTGCATGGCGACTTCAATTCCAGAGTGGGCAAAGAAGAGATATTTGGAACGCAACGTCCGATAACGGACTGGGACTCCTCGACTTCGCCGGACGATCATGTTATGATAGACGGAAAGCACGCTTCCAGTCTTTTGGTCGTACGTACACCTCGAGGTCCAAAAACATTGACTCGGACCACTATTTTGTTAGAGCCAAGATACGCATCCGCCTCTGTGCAGCAAAACATGTGCGCTCGAAAAATGCAAGGCAAGCTTAGTGTCGAAAAGCTGCAGTCACAACCGACGGCCAATTTATTCGCACTCGACTCGTACGCCTACCTTCTGAGGGCACTCTTCAACAAATCGACATATGCGAGCAGTGGGACTACATTTCCCGATCCTTACGCACCGCCGCTGAAAAAGTAATCGAATTTCAGCGATCCCAAAGGAACGACTGGTACGATGAAGAGTGTTACGGAGCTGCAGAGAAAATAAATTCCGTCTGCAGGGCGATCAGGCGCAACGCGAGCCATGTAGGACCGTTATACGGAACTGAAGAGGGAAGCGGCACGTATTTTCCGCAACAAGAAGAGAGAGAGAGAGAAATACGTAATTGCGAAGAGCTTGAAATGCTGGCAGACAGGAGAAATTCCCGAGAGTTAGGCGACTTGGAAAACCACATAGCTGCTGAAGCTGCCAGTCTGCCAGCTGAGCTATTCAAGTACGGCTTTGCACTAGGCAAATCAATTTTGCCAAAAGTTTGGAAAAGACGTGCGAGAAAAGTATCGACAGTCCCCATCTATTCGTCGACTTCAAAGCCGCTTTCGCCAGCACTAAAATAAGTCGCCTATACGCCGCGATTACTGAACTTGGCATCCCCGCTAAACTGATGTGGCTGTGTAAATTAACATTGACCAATACCAACACCACCGTCAGAAAAAGACGCGAAAGACCTTTCCGAGCACCAAACGGGGTTTCTGCCTTTTCTAAGTTGTATAAGCAAGCAAGGCGATTGGGTCTGTTGGACAACGAGGAAAAGACGAAGTAGCTCCCAAGCACGTCACTGTTGACTGTTATAATTTTTAGAAAGCAAAGAATTTCATTTACTTGGGTACAAGCATTAACACCGATACTAATTTCAGCCTTGAAATTCAACAAAGAATCACTCTGGCCGACAACTCCTACTTTAGACTGAGTAGGACGTACTACTCTCGAGTCATACATGGACAATGACAACATTCGATGAGGCGGCTCNCACTTGGGTACAAGCACCGATACTAATTTCAGCCTCGAAATTCAACAAAGAATCACTCTGGCCGACAACTCCTACTTTAGACTGAGTAGCACGTACTACTCTCGAGTCATACATGGACAATGACAACATTCGATGAGGCGGCTCTGGGAGTATTCGAGAAAAAGATTTTGCAGAAAATTTACTGGGCTTTACATATTGGCGACGCCGAGTAGCGCAGACGATGGAACGACGAGCTCTATGAGCTTTACAACGACATGGGCAGCGAATTAAATATAGCGGCTCTGCTGGGTTGGTCGTTCCGATGAACACCGGTGCTCCAGCTCCGAAAGTATTCAACTCGGAACCCGCTGGTGCTAGCAGAGGAACAGGGAGGCCCCAACTGCGATGGAAAAAGCACTCGGCTTCACTTGGAATTTCAAACACAGTTGGCGCAAAAGGGAAACGACGAGCGTGCATTGTTATAGCGCCTTCGGCGGTTACAGCGCCAAATAAGAAGCAGAATAAGCTTTGTTTATCTTAGCACGTTTCTCACCACTCTGTATAAAATATTCAAATATGGAAGCATATTTCTTATCAGTTGCACAAACAACATTAATTGGCAAAATTTTTTGCCACCACCATCATTTTCTGTAATCAAATTCTCGAATGCAGCACACACGTTTTCTTGATACCTAATTTTTATTGACTTCATAACAGTTAAGAAGACTTTCTCTTTACAACACGCGAAAGAATTAATGACTATTTTGCCACTACCGAAGGCAATTAGTGGCTGGCAAATATTACACATTCGTGTTCGAAGACAAACAAACAAAACACATTTCATTCAAACAAATTACGGAAGACCAGCCCAGGCACAAAACAACCTACTAATTTCGCGCGTCCTCGATGCTTGTTAATTTCAGGAATCAACAAAGTTAACTTTAAAACAGCCAGCATAAGCTTAGCCTTAAGCAGCACAATAACGCTGGCATATGGGAAACGGAAAGCACGAAAAGTAAAACACGAGCGAGCGAGCATATGCTCGTTAAGCCAAGAATGAATACAAACTAAGTAAATGACTATTGCGGATCAGCGCTAATTTCAACACAGCAACAAAAGTGATGCGCTAAATTCGGTGCCCATCACCGTTGGTGCCTCAGCATCGAAGAACTGTGGCCACGGCTCTACAGCTAAGATATAGCAATTACCGAATTCTGTGGAATGTGTTGCTACTTTCAGCTTCGGAGAAGCGAACCGCACTCGACTTGTTGGCTATTAAATCATGCAACCAAAGCACACCAGTGCCAGCGTAGAAGGCAGTACCTTTATTCAAAAAACAATTGAAGCAGACACTTGCCAACGCGATTTGGTGCGAATAAATCACACAGTTCTAGAACAATGAGAAAACACAAATACGAGCAGCGTAGGAGGGGGAGACGTTTTTTGAGCTGAGGAAAGACGACTGGGATATTGGGAAAAAAAGGAAGTGTAGTGTTGGCCAAGCCAAGCAGTCAAGCGCAGATTTCTACTGGAGTTGAGTTTATTTTCTGCTTACGCCGGCGGTGAAGATATTTCAGTCAATAAGACACGGACGGACATGAGAGTAGTGTAAATATTCGCACACGCCGAATAAGGGGAGCAAAATTGGAAAAACAAAGACTTAAAATAACAGCAACAACAACTGCGGCCACAATTTTGGCTGCAAGTCGTAGTTTAGCAGAGCAATCGAATCGGGAAACAACAAACAGCTGAGCTGCGCGGTACATTGTGTACATTAGGGCGGGTCAATTTTTTTTACTATGCGCGTAAAGCATAGGAGGATTCTACGTGCAATTCTAAGCAAGTTTGCCAAAGAAACTATGGCTCTAAAATCTATTTGGAATTCGCCAAGTTGCGAAAATTGATTTCGAAGTAAATGTGAAAATTTTCACTGTTGCGTTCTCTGGTAGAAGTTTTTAAGAAATAGATTCTTCTTACCAAAAAACCCCTTATAGCATATTTTTATACAAAAAATAGGCACTTCTTTTCGACACTTCAGAAAATGCTAAGACACCTATTTTCGCGAGTTGGCAAACTCCAAATCGATTTAATGTCCATGATTTCTTCGGCAAATTTGATTAGAATGACACGTAGAATCCTTCTGTGCTATACGCGCATAGTCGAAAAAAGCAAGGACAGTAACTGTTACAACTTAAAAAAAAAAATCAGTCTTTATCAATTATTTTTATTTTTTTACTTTTATTTAATCACTCCTTAACAGTTTTTTCTGATTTTTAAATTATATATCTTATGAAGACTTTTATTTATAAAAAGCCATCAATATAAATCAGTCACTGACTTTAAATTTTAAAATCATGCTTATAAAATCATTTGTATAAGTCGTAGTAAATTTTGGCTCTCCAACACCTTCTTAACTGTGAAAAATGATAATGACTTTTATACGTATGATTTAAAAAATAAAAGTCGGTGATTAATTTTTATTGATGACTTTTTTAAATAAAAGTCGTCAATAACTGTTATCTAAGACGCATAATATAAAAATCAATAATAACTGTTATCTACAGATTAACAACACAGATATATAAATATTAAAAATAATTGTTATTTTGGATTTGCAAAATAAAAATCAAAAATAATTGTTATTTTTTTTTAATTTTGCATAATAATTACAAATGAAAATTTTTTTTTAAATTTTATTCTCGGAGAAAAAAGAAACCGATTGGTATGTATCACCAAAAATAATTGTTATTTTTGTTTTTTTTTTGCATAATAATTACAAATGAAAATTTATTTTCAAATTCGATTCTCGGAGAAAAAAGAAAACGATTTGTATGTATCACCAAAAATAATTGTAATTTTTTTAATTTTGCATAAAAATTACAAATAAAAATTTATTTTCAAGTTTTCTTCTCGGAGAAAAAACCGATTGGTATGTATCACCTAGTTGTAGCACATTTCCTTCATAGTGAATTTTTCAGTGGCATTTTTCATCAATAACTGTTATCTTCGGCCCCTGGAAAAAAGCTCCCATACAAATTGACCTGCCCTAGTATACAAATGTATATAAACATGCTGGAACTTACACACACACTTTCGCCAAGTCAAGTCGCAAAATTGCCAGCCAGCCATCAGCCGATTGCAGAGCGGCATGTTGTTGGCAATTTAGTTGTCACAGCAGCGGAAGAATTATCGCTTTTGGCTAAATGAATTTTGTTGTCAACGTGGCAGTGTTGCGATTGGAGGCTAAACTGCAGCAATCAACAATAAAAAGCTGCTCTCGTTGGCATCGCTGCTAGTCTACTCCTGCTGTTCGTATTTCTCCATATCCCTGACACAGCACCTTATTTTCGGGGGAAGCGTGTTTCCGTGTAAACAGGCGTGACTTTATTATTAACCAGCCAGCGTCAGGCAAACGTATGTTTAAGTAATTTTCTTTTTGCGATCGAACACCCCAGCACCTTCACTCGCCTTATTCGGTGGTCAGGCGATTGCCACGCCAGCCAAAAATGCTCAATGTGAAGTACCATAAAAAAAATTTTCGGCAACTTAATAACTAACTGTTTGTTGTGAACTTATTTTGGCATCCCTCACTTGCTAGCAACCCAAAATTGGCAGACGCACCAAACCGGGCCGTGCAAAAACGAAAGACTTAAGCAACAAACTTCGTGCGCAATGGGAACCTTTTCACAAATGATTAAAATTGATGTAGGACTAATTTGTGGGCTTAACGGGCGATTAAGTGTCGAACAAAACAGTTTGTATTGTTGTTGAGTGTTAAAAAATAGAAGCGCCAAAACGAACGCGCGAGGATACCAAATTAACAAAGCCAAAGAGAAAAATATGATGTGTGAGAGTTGTGGTGGCAATTGAAAGGCAAACGGGGAAATCAACAGCACAACAAATACCCAATTAAAAGCGAAAAATGTCTATTAAATATATATATGTATCAACCATTTTAGTTAGTTTTCATATTCAAATTTCCTCCACACAAAAAAAATCTACGCATCCTCCGCTCCATCCCCGTTTCATAACTCAAAACTCAAAATTCAAAACGAAATATCATTATCTCTCTCATCCTCACACTTTTTGACCTTGACTCTTGTCTACCTGCCAGCCTGTTAGCCTGCGCAAGCAAGTCATCTGCGCGCCACTACCGATCGGCCAGCATCCTGTGGCTGGCTGGTGGCACCTTTAGCAGCGCTTAATGCATAAATAATTTTTCGATTAGCCTTTTTTCCATACTTCCACATTCATTCAAGTTTTTATAAAATATATCTTTAGTTGGTACTGTGGTGGCGGCGTCTGCGGCTGACTGACGTTGCCATCACTTTGCATCAGTCAAATGCTTCATCAATTAATTTTGTTGTTTGCCCACTTCACATGTTGCATTTGGCTGTGTCCAGTACGGTGCTGCCACCACAATTTGTGCAGTTGTACTAAGCAGAACCGGTAACCCATTCGTGGCTGCACTATCTTAAGTGATGTTAATTTAAAATCCATTAATATTAGTATTTATGTATGCAAATAGCAAAAGTAAGAGGATTAAGAATTGAAAGAAGTGGTTGAGAGAACGAAAGGAGAGGCTGATGAAAAAAGCACTAATTTTTTGCCTGTGATTAGTGATGTGCGAATATATTTTATGTAGTTGTTCTTAGCTTTTTCGCAGGATCTTTGCAACCTGGCATCTATATAAACGAAAAAAAGTTATACATTTCATAGAAAATATATTTTTTTTAATTAACTACAATGTGACTTAAGTAGCTTTTAAGCTCTTTTTTTCACTCATTACCCCCATGAAGATAAATTGACAGTAGGCAGCGTTTGTAAGAATGAATCGGTGAACTTTTACTCGACTGGGTCGATTGGTTGGATTGGACAACAATTCCTAAGAAATTAGAAGTATTTTCATCCTCTTTAGACCTGGGGGCCAATTCCTGCTCTGTGGAAAAGTAAAGTGAAAACATTTTTCATCAATTCAAATAAAATTACAAATCTATTTTTAAATAAAAACCAATTTATTTGTCAAAAAGTTTTGACTGTGAAATTTTTTCCCCAGTTTTGTGACTGTGAAAAACATAAACCATATTCTCTTGATAAATATGTAATATTTTATGGCCTTATTCTTAAAAAATAAAATAGGTTTAAAGAGCTTTTTAAAGTGGCATTTTCATACAAATTTTCGATTTATAAAGCTTTCAAAGTCTTCTTTATTTTTTATGAATTTGGAGGTTAGCCTTTAAAATTTAATTTACACTAAATTTTAATTATTTATTATCATTTCACCATTCCATAGAATGCGAATTTGTCCCTGTTCATGACCTCATTAAAAAATAATATTTTTAAGATTTTTCAACATTTTTTGGGCATTAATAAAACAGTTTTTTTTTATTATGTTTCAAATTTTATAGTTTTTCTTTTCATTCACTTTTAATTTTTTATTTTATTTGGAAGCTCAATAGCCCATAGGGTGCAATCAATACAAGTACCAGAAGAGACCGCAAATTTTCGCTACTTGTTACAAATTTAAATAATTTGAGGAGCAAAAATGTATGCATTTATCCTTACGGTCTGAAGAGGTTGTAGGTATGTACCTCGTCTAAATAAAAAAAAACATTTGTTGATGACTATTCTACAAACAATATTTGACTTGAGGGTTCGAGCATGCGGCAAGAAGATGTCTAAATCTAAGCCAACAAAATAGAAATACAACAAAAGCAACAGAACTAATATCTATTTATTCAAAAGCACTACATGCGAAGTGGTTCATTGTTGAATCATACATATGTACGATATTTATTAAATCCACTTCTTAGAGCCACCAAGCAAAATCCAGTTTTTAGAAAGTCATCAATCCTAAAACATATTGCAATTTAGCCGAATTCATATGCATAGTTTACAAATATGTGTACATATTTATATGTACATATGTTTGTATATGTGTATGCATTCCGAATTCCTTCAAGACAAGGTCACACATATTCGTGCAAATGGTCCATAAGTAAAAGCGCTGATGTGCGTGTGCGCTTTGCTGCTTCTACAGCTCTTGTTGCTCCTCTTATCATGCATACATACATATTTATGTATATATTTACATATATAATTTATACAACATATGTATGCAGTTTGTGCAAAATGGCTTTGACTGACGTATTCAGTACAAGTTGGAATGATTGATGGCAAAATTACTTTTGATATATGTGCGCAAGCACCCTTCGTCTTCAATTACCCACTGGCCAACAAGTCAAATGGACGAAATCATCAGCAGAGTTACATATATAAAAAAAGTTACACACATGCATATATATATGTATATACATATATGTATTTCTCTACCCATGTGGACATTTTGCTTAGTCCTCTGCGTGGACTCACTCACTTTTCGTGCTTTGTGGCGTGCAATGTATTTACGTAAGTATGTAGAATCGACAGGCAGGCATGCGCAGCCAGCACTCAACAAGCGACACACGCATCCAAAGCGACGATGATGATGACGACGACGAGGCAATCATCCAACTTGCCGCAAAAGTCAACCCTTTGCAGCAGCTACTGTGGCTTAAACAGCTCGCACTCTTTTTGCACATAAATATGTACATACTTACATATTCGTATTACTTTGGAGGCAATACCAAATAAAGTGCATGCGATCATCGTCGTGCACACACTTACACCTTCTTCTCCTCGCTACTATCACCATTTAGCTTTCATTTCGTTGAGAATCTGTCCTCAGTTACCTCCTGTCCGCCGTACCCTAGTATCTGCTGTCGTTGGTTACATGAAAATGAAAATGAAACTATATCAGATTTGTGGCTGCCGATAAGTTTTTCGCTGCTGCCGTTTAGCAGGTGCCATCTACGCTGGTATGCCGCTCTCTATACGCGGTTGCTCGAAGTTGGTCGCATGGCCGTTCTCGTTCAAGTTTCCTGCTGCTTGAGTGATTTCATGTCGTCCGATACTCGAGGCATCCCAACATATTCTCACATATGTATCTAGTAACTTGTTCATACAAAAATGTATACATACATACATACATACATACATATGTATATAGTATGTACCTACACATGTATACCCATTCCTAGAGAATATGCTGCAGGAACATGTTGCAGTGACAGCGCAAGTTGTATTGGCTTTAGCCAAGAGCCAATTTGCTGAATTCCTGACGTCAAAGCGACCTGAAACTCTGCCGTCCGTCGTGCACATCCTCATTCTCATCTTTCTAAATAGTTTATGTTTTTTCTAGTTCATACAAATGCCAAGTACAGCTGTTGCCAATGCACGCGCGTTTTTAGACGACCTGTTTTTTTTCTTTAATAGATTTGTTGAAGAGAGCTTTCCTATTTACAGCGTGTCTTCATATTTACCACAAAGCATTCGAGAAGAGATTATCATGTTATGTCGCTATTTCTAATCAAGTGTTTAGCAAGTAAGAGTGCAAGTATTTTCTGCTGACTTTTGTGCCATCCACTGGCGGTATATCCGCATAGGTTATTTCTGCCTAGTTCAGGAAGCGAGCCTGCATTTTGATTCTCGTGTTTACTGCTGCTGGTTCGAAGCATAGGTGAATCCAAGCTCTTCCAAGTGGATTCATCTAAACATGCTCTACTTTCACCACTGTCAAGAAGTTGCTGTATCGAATACATATGTATGTAAATCTTCAGTGCTGAAGCATTTGTTACCGTTCGTAACAGACGAGGACCAATCCATGGGATCCACTGTACTTAAATTCGCTGAACTATATACTGCCGCCTAGAGAAAAGATTGTCGTAAGCGCCATTTTAAAGAAAGCTTCTTTACCGGCGGTTGGTTGGTTGGTTGGGAGTAAATTGGCAAATTCAATGGAAATTGCACACGGAAACGGTTGGGGCTGGAACAAATGCTTCTTGAAAGTATGCACATGGTGTTAATTTAACAAAAACTCAATCTGGGAACTATTTTGGGATTTTAGAAATTTTCGTGATTCTTGGGACTTATCGGTATAATCTATATTTTTATTGGTTTTTTATCGATTTTGTTATCGAAATTTGTATCGATATTATTATCGATTTTTTTATCAATATTTTCGAAACTTAACGATATAATAATCGATATTTTTATCGATTTTGTTATTTCTATTTTTATTGACTTTGTTATCGATTTTGTAATCGATATTTTAAACGATTTTGTTATAGATATTGTTATTGGTGTTGTCATTGATATTGTTATCGATATTTTCAACGAATTTGTGATCGATATTTTCATCGATTATTTAAAGATTTTGTTATCGATTATTGATCGATTTTGTTATCGATTATCTATCGATTTTGTAATAGACTATTTATAGATTTTGTCACCGATATTTTTATCGATTTTGTTATCGAAATTTTTATCGATTTTGTTATCGATAGAGTATAAAGATAAAAATGAAGATAAAGGAAAACAGAATAAGATAAATGTAATTAGAAAGAACAGGGGTAGAGGTAGAATAAAGACAAAAAATATAACCTGAAGCAAAAGCAGATGTATGTATGTAAGTTCATATGTAGTATGTATGTACAGATATTGGTTATGAGACAAAACAGATATGTAACGTAAGTTTTACTTCTCCAGTGTGGCCCAGGTGCACTTACTTTTTTTTTAAATAAGATATTTTCATTGGTGAGTTGATTTATTTTTCGAGATATTGACGAAATATTTTTTCTGGCAATTTAGTACAAATTGAGTTACAAAACAATTGAGAACAAAATTTTTCTCATAGCGTTCCATTAATTTGAGAGGTTTGAATATTAAAATTAATCAAAAAATAACTGAAAGATAATTACGCAAATTAAGTCAACGAAAGACTTAGGGCACGAACTTTTCTTGAACAGCAAAGCAAAAAGTGTTCCATAAATTGACAATTCACTTTAATGATAAACGATCTGGAAGTCGAAATGATCCTCTGGTTTAGAGTTAATAATCATGGTTCACATCGAAACGATTTTTTTCCCAAAAGGCGAACGCCCTCTCAATCTTAACGTTAAGTTCTCGAAACATTCCCAAGCCTTTTGTGGAAACGTTACATTTTGTTCGGGAGCATCTCAATACGCTGCATTACAAAATTCTACATCGCAATATTCTGGAAAATGTTACAAAATTCTGCTGGAATTAAATTCTGTATTTTTTGTAATTCTGCCTTTTCTTATTCTTCTTTTTCAAAATTCTCCTTTTAAAAGTTCCACGCTTTCGTCTTTCAAAATTCTACTTTTTTCATACATATGTAAATTCTGAACAAAATTTACCATATTCACATCTTTGGCTGTATGCCAATCGGTAACTGTTTTCTTCGTGGTGGGACGGGTTGGGAAATTTACTATGGTGTAGGAATAAATTGAATTTTACTGTGCCAAATGCAAAGTAAAATTTTGACAGTTGAACAAACAAGCGCTCGTGCGAATGCGCTATTTTTGTGTTTAGGCCTGTATGCAGTTCTCAAGAAAAGCAAAAACTCCATATAAAATGACGTACAAGAAATGGCTAAGAAATTTTCTTGAGTCAAATTTCCTCAAGGCAGTACGCAGTTCTTAAGAAATATACTACGCTTTCTACTACGGTTTTCTAAAGTTTTTTGTGAAAAAAGAGCACAAGGCAACCCAGGTTTGCAACAGAAATATATGCCCGTTCCATTATTTCTTGAGGAAAGAGTGAGGCAACAGGCTATGAAGTATCAAAAATGTCAAAATTCCTTGGACACACACACGAAATAATGGCAATTTTTTCTTGACCATTTTCTTGAGAGCTGCATACAGGGCTTTTTGCTGAAATTTTGTTAAAATGAATATCTATTTTATAACTTCCAAGTTACGCCTCTTTTCTGCTTTTTTTCAGCTTTTATTTTGATTTTGACTCTTTATTAACGCCAAACAATATAATAATAATAATAATAGATTGGCACTTACACATATGTTAGTGTTTGGCCGAGCTTCTCCTCCGATTTGTGGCGTGCGCCTTGATGTTGTCACACAAAGCGGAGGGACCTACAGTTTTACGCCGACTCCGAACGGCGATTGTATTTTTATGAGAAGCTGTTTTTCATGGCAGAAATACACTCGGAGGTTTGCCATTGCCTGCCGAGGGACGACCGCTGTTAAGAAAAAACCTTTTTTCTATATTTTTGCGATGTTGCTTTGACCAGGGTTTGAACCCAGGCATTGTGGAGTGGAAGCGCGCACTGCTTACCACTACACCACAGCGGCCGACAATATTATGAATATATATTTTTAGAATCTGTCTAAATCTTACCTAGCGGTAGCGGTATCTCTGAACAACTGGGGAAGCGAGTTTTATCGCGAGTCCATCTGGTATTTGTGCTGAGGCGAAGTCCACTCGCCATTTGGCTTCTAAGTTTAAATAAGGGGGCGTGGACACTGTGAAAAAACCTTCTATAAACGGTTGCCGTCCACGAATCTTGAAGGAACTTTCTTAAGCTCCCCTTGTATATACCAAAGCCAAAATCTGTCTTGTTTTGCCTTTGCTCGTTCAAGCAGTGTGGCCTTATTTTCGCCTTGAGGATCATAAAGAGTAGTAAACGTCACGTGCACACTGAAAATTGTGTCTCAGACAAAGGCAAGCTTTTAAGTTTAATCTTCTACGAAATGAGGAGGTTTAGTTGGAGTACAACGTTTGAAAAGTAAGTCTTTTTCTATCAATCGGTAAGAAAATCTCTGTGTAATCTGCAACTAAGCACTTTCATGTCAACTGCTCTACAAAACAATTTCTACTCTTTCTACTTTGTTTTTTTTTTTTTGTAATTCTTTTGCTTTACTTTAACAGCATTGTTGTCGTTTTTATTGTACACTTTATGTCCTCTTCAATTGTAAATTTTTCTTTCACTTTTGCTTGCTTAGAGCTCACTACACTTGCCACAGTGCAGTGCACTGCTACCTTCTTTACTTGCTATACTACCCTGCTTCACTGCGCTGCGCTGCGTTGCCCTGCTCTTGAGGGATCGCCTGTTTGTTGCTCGTGATTTTGATGCTTGTCACTTGTCGTTCGGTGGCCGCCATCCAAATCGATCGCTGTCAGGCGATAAGCTCGCATGCCTCAAAGCCTTTCAACTTCGCCAACTTTGATGACGCGTTGCGGAATTGCGCAGTTGCAACGGATAACGACGACGACGACGAGGACGACTGCGACGACTGCGATCACTATTGTACGAGTAATGTACGTCCGATAGAGGGGTAGCGATCGAGATCGGCGAGCTCACTAAACTGATTGAAAGATTGAGTGTCACCGATACTGTCAGCTAGCCGAGACATCAGTGTGCACACAGCACAAAAGAATATACCAGCCATTGACTGACATTGCCCACTTTCTGCGTGCTTGTTGCTACTGTAAGATAATGTTGTTGCGGCGTTTTTTTGTTGTTTTTTTTTTCGATGTTTTTTTTTTTTGTAATTTTGGGTTCACAATGTTTTTTAGCGTATAGTAGTTTTATTGAACAGGTGCATGTCAGGTGAAAAAATGGAGTACACAAAAATGGTTGTACGTACTAGGAGAGTGTGCGGTAGAGTTGTGTGGGTGAGAGCGGGAGTGAGGAGGGGAGTGGAGCGACTAAACGTCACTGATGCAGTACGACATCCTTCACATTCTAAATCATTATATAAATAGGCAATCATGTTTCCTTTACACCCCTTTTACGGCTAAACTATACTTCTAAGGTATAAACAATTATATATCATTAGAAAGGTATTTTGATGCTGATGTGCAGGCAATTTTTCAAATTTCAAATTAGTTTAAAATAGAGCGAAAAAATCAATTCAAAAGTCACACCAATACCAATGCCATACATGTACATGGTTGGGGCGGAAATGCCTCCTAAATGTATGCTTTAATATTGATACTGAATTAAAGAAACGTGCTAAGCAGCAGTTTAGGAATAAGATGTATGTATGTATGTACNATGTTATGTTATCTTATGTTATGTTATGTTGTGTTGTTTTGTGTTGAGTTGTGTTATGTGGTGTTGTTATGTTATTTTATGTTATATTCTGCTATGTTGTTCAACGCATTTCACCTCAATTCAGTTCAATTAACTCAACCCGGCTCAACTCAGCCCACCTCAGCTCCCCTTATTTTAAAAGGTTGAATTTCAACCGCTGGGCGAACACTAGTATGGTATAAATGTTTGGCATTTTACTTTGATTGTTGATGTTTGTTTTTGATGTTGTAAGCTCTGTGGAATGTTGTTAGATATTTGAAATAAAATAATGGGGTGTAGACTAGTTGTGTGGGCCAAATAAGATTTATTTGGATGTAAGGTTAGCTCTGATGAATTGATTGTTATGCGGATTTTGTCTAAAAGTGCAAAGCTAGTAAGAGTGGCACACAAGAAAAAAGAAAAATATTTTTAGCCTCAAAAATATATGGGTAGTACGCACATATGTAAATATAGGACTTGTATATCACATTTTATTCCAAAAATATTACCGGCCTAGTGATGCTTCATTATAGCTGACGTCCAGCCTTCTAGGGTTGGTGCCAAGTGAACAATGCCCAGTAAGAAACGTCACTTGCCTTTCAACATCAGGTCTGTCTGAAGATTGTGCGGAAACCCTGGATAACTTTCTCTACCGATTGCCGACATTTTTACCATTAACATTTACATTCTACATTTACTCTTGAAGCCGGAAAAGGCCAATGGGGTTGTCATGTATGCCAATCACAGTCATGTGATTGTGCCGCCACGTAAAGTGCCCTGTCAACAGTCCTGCAAGTTTTCCGAAGTCCAATCTGTTCAATGAAAACAAATACCTAGCAAGACCTCTTAAGATTGAAGACAACTTGAGTTTTGCCCAACTTTTAGCCCATCAAAGACGCCGAGTCATTCCATAGCAAAACATTAACTCAGTGTCTGTCGGTGGCTTTGATGTGCGAAGGGACGGGAATGGGTCACTATAACTGGTTACGAGCTGAGGAGCACTTGGACTGAGAGCTCTTTATGGCCAAATGGTAAAATGTCTCATTGCGAGGCACTCCCGAGTGAGCTGGCACCCAGAAAAAGACAAGTTCGTTATGCTTTCCAAAAGAATTTAGTCGAAACTAGCACTGTCGAAACAGTGGTTCATGGCCTTGAGGATTTCAAGCAACTCGGCTTGGACTACCGAGGTATATCCTTCAAGAGAAAAGAGAAGCTCATCTCAATTATTTTTGATATAGACACCACATCCTGACCCTGTGGCAGTTTTGGAGTCATCAGCAAACATTCGCCAATTTGTGAGCCCGTACTCAGTTTTGGGAATAAGCCAGCACTCGGGCTCAGGGAACTCACCCTTGTATGATCTTCTCAGCAAAGGTGTCTAGCCGCCAGCAATATCTACCTCGGCGCACTCAGTTTCATAGCAACATCCATTACTTTTTGGGTGTCGCAGAGAAAGCTCCTGTACAGCACACGACAACTGTACTTTTAAGGTTCTTCACTACTAAATATAAATAATTCAGATTTCAATAATTTACGTAGTGTCTGGACTACCCGAATACCATAACTACCACACCGATATCATAAACTTGAGTCAATTGATGCTTTGGAGTAAATTTACTTGACGACGTCTGAACTTTCTGCCTTGCCTCTTGCAACATATAAGTACTTATAAAAATAAGCTTTAATTTACGCAGTTATCACTTTTTCCCGAGAAAAAAACTGAAAAATATTGATTTTCCTTTATTAATTCAACATTTTCCTCTTGCTTTTATAATATTCCATCAGCGCGAATTAGATAACCAATCAATGGTTCCGCTACTCAGTCAAATCGGCCGTACGTCGCGTTAATGTGTAATTTATAGTAGCTTCATTAACACCATTTGCCACCAGCGAAAAACGCACCAGAGTATACATACATATGTATGTACGCAAGTCGACAGCCGAACACAACTTGCAGAGATACATATATGTAGGAGCTGAAGCACTGGGAATGGGCGAATGCATTGCGCAGTAGCGGTGCCACCACCACGCTTCATTGCTTACAGCGCTGTCACTGATGGCCAACCGATAAATTCATATCTGTCGTATTAATGTGTTGCTTACATATCAAATTGTTGTATGCCACTGGCAAACCCAGAATGGCCAAAGAATAAGAAGAAATTTAAAGGGAACCTCTTAAGCGTAACCAAAAACAATGACAAACACTAATAAATAAATAAAGGCAATGCAGGGGCGTGTAGACGAGAATGATCTAATAGACAACCAAAAAAAAAAAAAAAAAAAAATACTCGCCAATAACAATGGCTTATTTGGAGCGGAGGATGTCGTAGTTGTTAAAAAAAACAAGAAGTGAAATGCGATTAAAAATGTTTGTGTCTTTGGTTGATGAACGCTTTTCGCGCGCCGCCCCTGCCATAGCAGTGCAATCAATTGTAACAATCAATGCGCTTAAATCGCTACCACATGACAAATACATACATATTTACATACAAACATACCCTGCTATGTTGTTGTGTGAATGCATTCTCGTACTGATATATATTCACACATGTATGTATGTACATATGTCAAACGATTTACAAGAAATGGGCGTGCGCTTTAAAGGGCCTTCGCATCGGCTTTTCAATTGCATTACAACTATTGATCAGCGAAGGTGCTGAATGTGCTGACATGTGTTGCATTCGTTTGACAGCCATGCTCACCGAAAATGGTGAAATGCAATGCCACACCGTTAAAGCGTAAAGCGGCTCAGTGTGGACGAAGACCGCAATGCTTGTTCGAATGCTTACATAAAATCATCATGGGTCATTGATCAATGTGCGGGTCATGATTATTTACGTATTTAAATATATTTCTTTATAAAGTAGCTGCATTGCCGAATGGTGAAATGAGTTGAGCCATAAAACATGCAGAGAATGCAGCAATTTAAACTATTCTTTTATCATTTTCCACGGAAGTTGAGATTTGTCCATTTGAATTTATCTGTTTGAATAGCTTTTTAATGGGCGTAAAAAAGGTGTGTTCGATGGTGTTTATGTGTTTGCCTCTATGGTTTTCCACTTCATTAATTTTATGGAGACTTGCATGCTATATAATACTGCGACATAATTCTGCTGACAATTTTCGTGTTCGAAGCATTAGAAAATTTTAAGCAAATAATTTTGAAAATTTTAAGTTTTAATAGCTGAAACTTCTTTGAAGCTACTCGACAATGCAATCTGCGTTAATACTTATACCAATACAAATTACCAATACCAATACCAATACCAATTCCAATATCTGCCAATACCAATACCGATACCAATACCAATACCAATACCAATACCAATACCAATACCAATACCAACACCAATACCAACACCAATACCAATACCAATACCAATACTAATATCAATTCCAATATCTGCCAATACCAATACCATTACTAATATCAATACCGATTCCAATACCAATACCAATACCAACACCAATACTAATATCCATAACATTACCAATACCAATTCCAATATCAAAACCAATATCCATGACCTTATCAATACCCAAAAAGGGCTCGGATACTCATTAGGATCAACAAAATTATAGGTTAGGTTGGCAAGTCGTGTATTAAGCCCAGGGGAAGGCAGAACCCTCTAACCGGGGTTATATCAAAGTGTCACCATAGTGTCTGTGTCAAACGGAGTTCCGGTAGTTACAATTTAGATTTTTCTGCCAAACTATGTCCATTAACGTAACTCAGTTTTGTCGGCGATGTCTTGACTTTAGTACTGCGGGTCCACTAATGCTTCCAGTTCCGCTTGGCTGTTAACTGATAAAGTGAGTTTTTCCTAATAGATTCATAACAGTCGTCTGGTAGGCGTTTCTAATACCTAATCTACAGGTCTTCCGCGCACACTACTCTTTCCATTTTTCTTAGTTGAAAATCGTATAGGAGTACTCTGAATGCCTCAGAATGAGGGAAATGTCAATGGTGCCTGTATAAGACAGCATGTTCTATAAATTTCCCAATCCTCCTCACGTCGACTACATTTGGTTCCATTAAAGACTGGCGTACAAAGTTGTCCTACTCTGCGTTCTACCAAAACGCCTTTGTTCTTACATGTGGCCCAGTAACAGGACAGCTCAACCAAAAATACACTTTTTAGGACAACCGGCTATTTAGAAATCCAAACGAAGAGAGGTTTTCGCTGTTCATACCGGTGCCTTCACAGAAAAGCAGCTAAACGGAGATGAGCAGTGGTTTTCTGACAATCGCCACGCTAACCCTGGCATTCAGTAAGCGGTCTCTAGTCACTAATAGTGACTTTTGGTGGTGAACTTGGATTTTGAGACTATTTGGTATTCAGTACGCTGTCTCACGTCTCTAGTCTCAAAAATAAGTCACTAATTTGTCAGCTGGCTAGGAGCAGGTCACAAAAATAGAAGTATGAAGGAAAAGCTTATTTCTTTCCATTTTATTTAAAAAAATAAAACGAGAAAATGAAGCGAGGAAATTTGTTCAACAAGAATTTCATTAGGAAATAAACCAAATTGCTTTAATATCACACAAATGTATTGAAAAAAAAAATATTTTTTTGTTTTTAAAACATTAAAATCTTAAGATTGTTAAAAAAATAAAACTAATAAAAAATAAAAAAATACTAAATAAAAAAAATACAAAATTCTCTACGCCCGAGGAGGACTTGAACCCGGATACGCTCGGCTGCCAGCCTAATGCTTTGACCACTCGGCCATTGCGACTCTTTGAACGGCGCGGGCAAAAGGCATACATAACCGCTATCAGTTGATTGTCTGTGTTTGCTTTCACCACACATTTTTGGCGAACTTTTTGTGACACTCTCCTTCTGAATACCCAAATCGCCTCAAGTCACAAAAATAGTCACTAATTGCTAATCTCAAATTTAGTGACTTGAGAGGAGACTAAATTACTGAATCCCAGGGTAAATTACCATCGCCAAAATTCCCTAAAAGCACGCAACATAAAATTTACAGATGCAATGTGTAACCTGGTGTAAAGAGGGGCATATAACTAGGTGTTGCATGTTGTTAGGCGTGCCTGCTATTCTTTTGGAGATTTTTAGCGATCAACATTTGCGATATCGAACGCTAGAATTCCGCTGCAGCAGTGGAATTCTGACTATCGCTACGCTAAATTTTCGTCGCTAACATTCTCTAAATGAAAAGCAGTAGAGCCTAAAAGTATACAACATGGAAGAGTAACACATGCGATGCGTAATCAGCTGAATCTGGCAGTGTGACAGGCTGGCAACTAGATGTTGCGTGTTGACAAGGGCGTATGCTATTCTTTTGGAGATTGTTGGCGATGGCAAAAGTTGGAATCCGGTTGCATTATATGATATAAGTATACTGACAGATCGCTGCGCGGCTTAGGAATCCAAGACAGGAAGCATTGATAGCGACGAATCTAGGAAAATGGAAGAAGCAAAAGAACCTTTGATGCGATCAAGAACTCGAATGGAATACCTGGGTCCTATCATAGGCATCCCAAAATTGGCATCTCAAGCTCTCCTTAGATTCCCTGTACCATGTTTCCTATAGTGTTTGAACTTTATCTATAACTGTTAGTGTCCACATGGTCTAGGTGTGGCGCACAGCCAGGCAGAGTAACTTAACCTAACCAGCCATTGCTACTTCGAGTTGTATGCTAAATACTCTGGCTGAAAGAAAATTTTTGGCGTGTAACCTCTTTGCGTTCGGTTGGGAGTAAATGCAATATATTGATGTAACGAAAAAGCGACACAATCGTTGTGGTTTAATTTTAAACTGCAATGAAACGACAAAGCAACCTAAGAAGGTAGGTGGTGATTGGGAATCTTTAAGATTAGATCAAGATAAGGTTAATACTGCTATTAAGACTAAGACTTACATTAAGATTAAGATTCCGGTTGAGATTCAAATTGAGGTTGAGGCTAGGATTGAGGTTGGAATCGGTTTTGAGATAAAAATTAGGATTGAGATGAGAATTAAGGTAAAGATTAAGAATAATAATGAGATTCTCATTAAGGGCTCTATTCTGTTTCAGTGACAAATTCTTGTCACATTTTTGTATGTGAAAATATATGAAAAAGTTTAAATTTGCCAGTAAAAAAGTTTTTGTCAACCGATACGGAATGGGGCTATAAGATTTAGGTTTCGACTGAGATTCTAATTGAGGTTGAGGCTAAGATTGAGTTTGGGTTTAAGACTAAATTAAAATAGGGAGCGAGATTAAGCTGAAGATTGAGATTGAGGTTAAGATTAAGATGAGGTCTAAGAATAATATAAACATTAAGCGTAAGATAAAGATTAAGAAGAAGTTTAAGATTACGATTACGATTAAAATTAAAATTTAGAATAACATTAAGTTAAGGTTTAAGTTTAAGATTAAGATTAAGAATGAGATTGAGGTTGAAGTTAAGTGGGAGATTTATATTCAGATTAAGATCGAGGCTTAGAGCGAAAATATTCTAAGCGGTTTCACTTCTCTCCCGCGTCGGATACACAGAAAACTTTTTTCTTCACAAAATCTGTTCTTTTTGGCTTTAAATGCATGTGTTGAGCCAATATTTCTATTATTTTATGCATAAAATGAGCGGCTTGTTATTTCAGCAATCACAAAATGAACACAAAAGAGAAGCCCAATTTGTAGTGTGTAAAACATAACCCTTTCACTGAAAAATTTCATAACTTATGTTGCGATCCAACGAAATATTACCAAACGACAACAAGGTGGTTACTATTGAATTAATTTGACGTGAAAACTAAATACATATTTCCAAAAGAAAAACAATTTTCCACTACCCATATCATTTTGCTTCCTTCATAACTCTCGATACATTACGCCGCCCCTTCTGATCAAATCTGAAGAAACATGCAAATTAAATGGCGCAAAATTACTACAAAATCAACAGCATAAAAATGCCAACTGTCAAAATATTGCCAAAGGACACAGCTTCTATGAAAAAATATGCGCTCACGATTGCATTCTTAAGGAAACAAATAAATTAATAAGGAGTGAATGGAAAGTTACTGGCCCGCCTGATATGCGGCCGCCACACATGCGATAATTAACAGAGTAAACGCGAATATGAACGCATGAAAAACGACGATATTCATTTGTAAAACAATCGCAAAATACCCTGCAACAACAAGCAATCATAACTAAGTACATGCAAAAAAACCACAACAGCAGTGGCGATAAAGAAAACTACGCAATAAATTGTAATAATAATAACAACAAGCATTTATGGCAGTTGCGACAGCAATCAAAATAGTGTAGATGTTATTACAACAACAGAACAACAGCAGCAACAAAAACAAAATATGTACAACAATAATGCCAGCACCAACAGTAGCTGCCAAAACGAAAAATGTAATGGCCATCGAGACTGCCAACTGCCAATTGCCAATTGCCAATTGGCATCTGCCGACCGCCGACTAAAACTGCCTGCGTGCCTGCCTAGCTAAATAAAGCTAGATCTGCGGCAGTCAGCAAAATTTCGGCGCAGGCGGTTGCGGTTGTGTTGCTCGTGTTGGTGCGCATGCGTAATAAGCACCTCTCAAACTGACATCACAATAAAATGTCATGATATGCCCCCATGGGTGTAACTACAGACGTTTTCGAGCCGGCCGATCGCACAGCCACAATGCGCTCTATGAAGTGGGGTAGAAAAAAAAAACCGCAATTGGGTAGATAGTACAAGACTAAGCGCCAGTTAAGCGGACACCACCAGCATCACCACCACCAACAACCAATAGCAGGCGTAGTCGGCTGCCAATAAATGAGCTGTGTGGCACTTGTGCCTGCCACAGAAACAAATAAGCCGTCGGCACTGTTGCATGCAGCTATGTCCATATGTATGCAGCTCAGCTCAGCTCACAATCGGCTAGCCCAGTCATCGCCAGTCCAAACACTTCAGCAGCGCGCGGTTTTCGCGTCTATAAAACGTCTCACGTTACAATTAAAATCAATAAATCGACACTAATACCAAAGCAGAGCAGAGCAGAGCAGTGGAGCTGTGTGTGGTGAGTTGTGGAGTAGTTTAGCTTAGTTGCGCGCAGACGTCGCCAGACGTCGTGGCCAAAAGAATACGCCGCCGCAACGTCATGTTGCATGCGCATGCCCGAGCGGCTAGTTGTGGCGTGCGTGCCGTGATTATATCGCCACAATTGGCGAACTTCATCTCCTTTTAAACTACACAACACACAAAGCCAACGCCAGTAACAACAACAAAACTGCGCTTACTTTAAATGAATCTCGCTGCTGCAGCGCCAAATGAAGATTATGCGATGCAGACAGAACTGGCAGCGGCAGCCACAGCCATAACAATTGGTGCACCGACTACTTTACTAGCTAACTGACTAACTATAACTTGCCTGCAACAAATATTCGATCGTCATGCCATAATGACGATGATGTTGCCAAAGCGCCTGCGCTGTGCGATAAAATATAAAATTTTATTACAATTTAATTCACAATAATTGCCGGCTGCCAGTTTTTGTTTTCATAAGTATTATTTATTTGCACCAACTAAGGGTTAATACAACAAAGCAATAGATGCGCTAGTAAAACAAAGTACGAATTGCATTGTAAAGAAGAAAAAAAAGAAAAACACCAGCTAAGAGGCAATGTGGTGTATTGCAAGTTGCAAGTGGCTAGCATGAAGCAACGCATTGTTTTTTTGCTTTGTTTTATGGCCATGCAACGTCGAGTTTTCCACACTATGTTGATAATAAAAGTAGTACTAATGCGTTAGCAAGTAAAGCGCTAATTTATAAATTCACACGAAATAATTAACTTCGTCGCGCATTGCTAGATAAAGAAGTATGCAATACAGATGCGAGATGCCGTTATTGCAAAGCCCTTATATGAAACTTAAGTGCTTACTGAGAAGATCTGTAGACTGCTGCGCCACGCACAATAACGCATAAGGTTTACTTACATACATACTTACATATTGCAATCGAAAGACTTTATAGAGCTGGGATGCCGTTCAGAAGAAAAGCCAGAAAAGGCAAAACTGTACAACCAAATGGAGCTTGGAGTTATAGCTAACACGTAGCTGTAATTACATCGAAGTCTAAATCAAAACTTAGGCAGCTTGATTAAAAAAATTATGAATTTACTCACGAAACTAGGAGTCTAATGTAGTAAAATTGCGTTTTTAGTTTTTCTCTCAGGCCTCCGAATTTTTTAAAAGTTCGTTGAGATTTCACAGATATGATTAATTCAAAAAATTATTTAAAAAATTCAGTGCATTGTAGAATGACAATATGTACCTAATGAGAGAAAAAAATTTTGAATGAAAAAAAAAAATGTTTGGTTCGCAAGGACGAATAGGGATTGAAAATGGCCTTTCAATTACTTTTTCTTTTTTTAATCTAATAAAGTTAAAAGAATGAAATTCGATGATTCCGCGCATATTAGTTTTAAACATATAATTTTTTCAATAATAAATATGCATTACAAATTTTCAAGGATATTCAAGGATGCACTTTTTAAAGGACATTTTCAATAACTTTTCACCTTTGTGCACAACATTGACAAAATGAGTCTATTATATGTATTTGATATCCATATTGCAATTCTACATTCTGAACTGAATTCTTTACATTAATGGCATCGGCACACAAAAAAAGACCCACCTACCGGCACGTATTTCAACCCTCTGAAGTTGAATCTGAGGTCCGTTTGACTTGCACACCTTCAAAATTTCAAGTAAATTGCGAAAATTGCCAAGTTTTCCATTATTTTCGGTTTTTAGCAATTTACTCGAAAATTTTAGGGTGTACGAGTCAAAATACATGACGGTAGGTGAGTGTGATTAAAAACACACACCACTTCTTTTTTCCTTCCGATGTTTTTGAATTAATCATATTTTCGATGTTTCAAAGTCCTTTAAATAGTTTCGCGAGCATATTAATTTTCTTATGTGTAAAATTTACTGTCGAACGGTTGTTATCAAATTTTCGTTATCCCTACCTTGCTTCCGTATATTTGATCGTTGCTCAAAACGCGTATCTCTAAGTTAGATGGGTTTTGAAAGCTTTTCACAAAGTTATTGGGATTAATGAAAAAGAGCATTCTACAAAGTATTTGTGATAGCAACACGTTTCTAGAAGTGGAAGGCGCCTTTAAAAATGTTAATTCAGTTTCCATCCACTCCTCCAATGCTGCTGTAGGATTGTACCTGCTGATTATGCTCTTGGTGGATAACATGTTGATTAGAAATAGTATCAATGTCTCACTGGAAAGCACTGAATTAAGAAGCACGGTTATATGAGTTACCCTACCGGGAAGGGCTCTATTTCC
>NW_016164875.1:0-29711 GCF_001687245.7 Rhagoletis zephyria | reverse complement strand
TAATTTTTCTCTGTGTCATTTAGCATATTTCACAGCTTTTTCGCAAAAAAAAATTTCTACTCCTCACTGTCGCTCGCTTGCTTGCTTGCCATAACTCGAAGATTGTATTTTATGTCCTTATTGAAAGCATTTAACGAGTTATTTCTATTATTTGTTTAAAAGCGTATGCGCCACATGTTCCGACTAGCCAACCAGTCGAAAGACTAGCCAAACTGTCGCCCGTATAATCGATTTTCATTACATGGGGACCTTGCTGTGCTCTCTCCATCCTTTTCACTTGATTCCATTGGATATCAACTTTGCCTCTTCCTACAGGATATTGTATTCCCCCCTTGGCTTTTGTTTCTTGTTGTTACCCCTGCGCTGTGCGCCTGCTGACGTTCGCATTGTGTGCCGGAAGTAAGGCAGTTTCCTATTCACTGCACATGTTACCTTAGAAAAATGCGAATATACTTTTTCTATTAATTTATTATTAAAGGTTAAGCAGCGATAAAATAATAAGGGTTGCGAAGGGTAGAACTGGGAAAATCAAAGACGACCTAAAAGTCATAAAATTCATAGCAAATCTTTGGGTAGTAGAGTATTCGGCAACTTACCTACAAATTATTAGCTTCACAAGATCCTTGAGATGTGCGGCTTGCTCAAATTGCATCAGTCCTACATTGTATAACTCCCAAAACAGCTTCCCATCCAGATTCGACTGCAATGTGGTATTTGGTATGGCTTCCTGGAATTATCACTTATACACCGCCGGTCTCATTACTGTACGTTTGTATCTCATGTGGAAATAAGTATGGCTGTAGGTATCTTCCATGTGCCAGACATTGCGAGTGTATTCCAGGCAGGGGTGTTTACAATCCTGAATATTGTCGAATTTTCGAACACAGCAGCTCACTCCATATACTTACAAGGCAGACGTGACACCACCTTCTCAGACAGGCGGCCTAAAAGGCGGAGCGTGACACCATCTTCTCAGACAGTCGGCCTGCTATTTTATTTTTGGCATTTTTACAACCATACGATGTTAACAAGCGAAGAAAAGATCCCAGGCGCTATAAGAGGAACAGTAGAATAGAAAAAAGTGCTGAATATAACTTCAATAGAACATGCAATCTATTACTGCAGCCTAGACTATACATGCCTGGACTCATCCCTGTCCTTTCAGGGTAAAGACCTATGGGTTTCAATGCCTAAAACAGGGGTATCGCCTCTACCGTTGAGCTGTTACTGAAACTTTCAAACAAAACGAGAGTTCAAATTGAATATAGAACAGCTCGAACGCTTTGGAGAGGCTTAAGTTCCACTACTTCTGGTACTTACTTATCGAGGCAAAAATTAGCTTAAGCTCTGGCAAAGCTTTTAGAGTAACCTTCTGAGGTTTAGCTCACTTTATCAGTACAAATATTTAGTCTGAGCTAAGCTCAATTTTTTACACGAAACTCATTACCAGGACGAGCCTCCGGCGCTAAAGTGTTTGCCTAAAAAGAAGTGTGCACATAGTGTAAAAATGTAATGAAATGTTGGTCATCTGCAAAATTCCCTTCTTCGGTGTGATCTTAACAAAACCTTCCCGCAACATTAAGCTGTCTGGTGACTCAGCCAACTTTTAGTGTGCCAGTTGCGATCATAAGTGAGCGATTGCGGTTCGGCACACAAGCGCTTATGTAACAAAAAAGAGGAAAAAGGTATCTGATAAAAAGTGATATTTCCCCCAGAACGGCAGATAATGCTCGGCGTGAATAGATGCGTTGTGTTAAAAAACCACTCTAGATCTAATCGGAACTGCGTGAAGCCAACGGTGCAATAGAGCCTGTAAATAAGAAAAGAAAAGCCTCAGTTCTAGTAGTGAAGACTGTACACCTTGCAGGAGAGCACTCTGATGAACTCCAAATCCAGAACTTAAACTGCAAATCTGCATTCTTTCAAGGCTATGCGCCGGAAAAGTTGGGCTGATTACCAAAACAAAGTAGACAAACGCTCTTAAGGCATGGCCGCTCAGGACACCATCTCTTAATTAGCTAGCTGTATAAAGAGGCATTCGATATTTGATAGCGAGAACGACGGACGTGTTTTAGTAACGACTTAGCCTTCTGAATATTTTAGTATATCATATATAGAGAGGCGACTGCCCTCTGAAACTTACTGCAGGACTCGTTGGCCAAGTGTCCTTAGCCTCGTTTTTGAAAGGTCCGTGCAGATATCCGAACACACCGGTAGGCCCAGCACTACTCGCTTGCAAACATTTTCGCCTGGAAAACACTTGCCGCATTCCTTCTTCGATTTTGGTAGGCAAATTCTGAATGCCTCGCAAACATTTTAGTTTTCATAAAAGTTCTGAATATTACAACCAATAAAATTACTTTCCAATAGTCATTTCGAAACTATCAAACACGAAAGTCCATATTACTTACATTCATACGATACTCATCTAAAGAATTTCATCATTTTCAGATTAAACGGAAATGCATGAAATAATTCATTCAAAATAAAATTTAAATTTGTCTCTTTTAGATTGGTTTTTGAGATGCCAAGCACGAAGGCTCTGACAAAGGAATAAGTGGGACAAATTTATTTAATTACGACACAACACACACAACCACTTACACATGCGTGTGCAAAATACGAGTACTTATCGGGACAAACTAACTGAGAGGACAAAAGTGCATTCACATTGTTATGCGTATTAACAATCATACACACATGCATATGTGCGTATGTAGATGGAACTGCATATGGATATTCAACTATTTACGAATAGTCTGAACTCACATAAAACTACGTATAATATGTACGTACATACGTGCCAACATGATTCTGAGATATATACTCGTAGAAGAGAAAATGAACAATTTCGTAAACGGAAAATACGATAAAGTCACTATGACAAAATTCTCTATATTCTATACTCGTATGTGAATAATTTCTAGTTAGCATATTATTCATTTTATATTTACTTGTACTTGCTAATCAGAGGATATACAAAATAGATTTATTTAAATTCGTACNGAAAGTACATACAAAATATGGAGTGCCCACTCAGACAGCATGCAAACTGTTGAGGCTAACTGCCAAGTGGTCGGTCCAAGAGTAAGCCAGTTGTATGTACTACGACTACTAGAATGCAAGTAGTTGCGAGACAAGCGGCAAAAATCAGGAAGCCACAATCAACACTCACTTCACTTTCAGCTTCAGCAAACAGCTATGGCAAGCAATGAAATACTCATGGAAATATAAATATACATACATAAGTACATATGTATGTATGTAAGGATTTATGTAGTTAAATGTATATGTATGGATGTGATGTTATTCTGCAGGGTGGTCCATTTTAGTTGAATATAAATTTTTTAATTCTGGCAACTGTCCTTCAACTCACCACAGTCTTCGGACGAGAAAAGTCTTTCGTAGGACAATTGTGTCAATGCCGGCAACTGTCTTGAAAGCTCTTTTGTATCTTTCGATAGACTAATCGAATGATTTTCGAACCAGGAGGTCTTGACCTTGTTCTGTTTGTATAGCAATAAGTTTTCTAAAGAGTATATTAGAAAATATATATTTAAAATAGTAAAAACTTCAAATTAATTTAAAAAAGAAAAAAGTTAAATAATTTATTGAATTTAAACGAATTCGATTAACAAAATATCTTCCTTTTTTCAAAAATAAAATCAAAAAACTAAACGAAAATTGGAAAAGAAAAATATAAAATAAATTTCTTTAAATTTAAATGTGGTTAAAAATTATTTATATTTCTTTTTTTAAATAATAAAAAAGCAATACAAAAGAATAAAAAAAAATTAAACTTAGAAACGTTTCTAAAAATTAAATTAAATTAAAAAATTGTTTTCTTTTCAGAACAAAAAAAAATCTAAAAATCAAATTAAATTTAAGAAAATACATATTTTCCTTTTTAAAATTATGAACTACAAAAATAAAAGAAAATTTAATTAGAAAAAGAAAACATTTAATGTAAATAAAAAGAAAAAATCCGCCGACCGAAGATTCGAACCTCGAATGGCGCGCCACTGCTTTGCTCACTTAACTATTGAGATTGTTGGTACAGCGCGAGTAATATGACAACTTTCTGGTATTCCAACTATTGGTCGATTTGACATGAATTGACCACCCTAATATATACATTTTTAAATTCGCCGGCCTCACTTACACGAACGCACATATGTATGTATGTACGTTACGGCGGGTCAAGGTATGTGGAAGATTTTTTCGACTACGCGCGTATAGCGCAAAAGGTTTCTACGTGTAATTCAAAGCAAATTTGCCGAAGAAACCATGGGTCTAAAAACAATTTGGAGTTTGCCACATTGCGAAAATAGGTTTCCTAGCATTTTGCTGTAGTGTCGTAACGCAGTGCTTAAATTTTTTGTGATAACATGCTATAAGGGTTTTCTTTTTGGTATGAGGAATCCATTTCTGCACTTATCTTTTTCTTAAAACTTCCACCAGAGCACGCAACAGTGAAAATTTTCACATTTTCTTCGAAACTTATTTTCGAAATTTGAAAAACTCCAAGTTATTTTAGACCTATGGTTTTTTTGGCAAATGTTCTCAGACTTAAAAGCGAAGTACACCACACAAGCGGCTTGTCAAACATACTTCAAACCTACTTTTCCCTTTTCACCATAAACCATGCAAACATGACTCGTTGAACCCAAGAATTCTAGTTTTCTGTCAGTTCACAATGTTAAAAGTTATTGTTTTCTTCCATTCTCCTCTCTTACGTCTTCACCCGGTGAAAATTTCGTGCAAATGAGGCGAATTTATCATTCACACTGGCGGCCAGAAAATCAAAAAATTTTAATTTTGGTTCAAATTTCCCTCAAACGTCTTGTCAAACACCGCCGTACATAACACAAATGGCTTGAAGCAAAGGGATATTTCGCTTGGTTTGACAAACCGCTTGTGTTGTGAATTTCGCTCTTTACACAAAAAATCCTTCTTTGTTATACGCGCATATTCAAAAAAATTTACACGCCCTAATGTATCTATNGAATCAGGCAATGCATACAACCTAGACAAAACCAAATGTCATAACAGCAAAAACAGAAACAATGTACAACCAGACGAGAGTCAAGGATAATATGTAGTATGTCCTATGTATACTACAATAAAACACACACATATGTATATAAAGGGGTCGAGCGTTGTAAATCAGCATGTGAAAAGTCATACAGTCAACAAAAAAGAAAACAAAAAACATAAAAACCGAAAACCCAAAGCTTGCAGCCTGAAGCTGTTGGCTTGACATCCGTTGGTTGGTCGCCTTATGTACATCCGTTCGTTACTCACTTGCCGCACATGTCAAGCTCAACAGTATCCCTTACAAAATCATTGAATTGGCACGCTGCCGCGCTAACTGCACAAATCCCTCTAGTCTTTCCAACGCCCCTCCTATACTCGTACCGTGCCCTGCCTTGCCGCTCTTCTTCTTCTTCATCTTCGGTTCGTTTTTGCTTTTGGTTATTGTCAACGTTGGCATTGTCCTTCCTCCACACACACTTTCCAGCTGTATTGTTCCTTCCTGACTTTGGAGTTGCAATGAATTGTTGTTGTTGCTGTTACTTTTACTTTACATTTGTTCGAGCGTCTATCGTTGTTATTCCCTTTGTCCATCCGCCTAGTTACGTACTTACAATTTCACTGCTGCACGATTTATATTTTCGGAAATGCTTAGAATTTATGTATATTTTTGTTTGAGCAATCGGTTCATCCTTACATGCTTGTGTCGGCAGCATGCGAGCATTGGGGCGAATATGTAAATATTTTGTGACAAAATAGTAAACTATGTGTGTTGTAGAGTATAGCTAAGCGGTAAATTATGAACGGGTTAAAAATGTGTCTAGAACATTGAAAATAAAAAGTTTTGGAATTAGGATGGCTCAATGATGGAAAAAGAGTCGGCTCTGGTCTGTATTAAAAGCACCTTCAAATAAAGCAATCATATCACCTTGTCTCCTACGGGATAGTAGTAAGTCTCTGTCAGGAAACGTCACTATATTCGTTGATAGCCAGGCGGCATTGGAAACATTAGGTTCCACGGTGGTAAAGTCGAAAGCAGTTCGGAAATGTGGTGCAAGGCTGACTTCAATGGCACACGTCAAAACCTCCCTCTGCTGGGTTCCTCGATATGACAATATATATATGTAGAAGGGAACGAAATAGCCGATGCGATGGCTAGACACGACTCGGAAATACAAATACTGCCACCGATTTATTTTCTGCTAAGGGGATCTGCTAAGGATCTCAGGATCCTTGTGGCCAAGACTCAATAAGAGTCGTACTGAGGAACGAATGACTCTAAACAAATCTGCAGTAAGGGCACTATGCTATAGCACCAATGCTCCATCGATGGCTTATTCCAACAAGCTCCCTCTGCAGAAGTTGTCGGGATGAGGATGAAGACGAATCGATTCACCACTTTCTATATCAATGCCCAGCTGTCCAGGCAAGGCAGAGTTAGCGGAGGTGAAAATATCGAACATCCACAGCTTCTTTCGGGATAGTGAATGGTTCGACAGACTTTATACTGACAATATGGATTAACCTTGGCTAGAGGAATGTTCCAACTCCAGGCACCCACAGAAATCATTTATAATGGGCAAATCTGCCCCCCGAGTGGAAGTACGAAACATTCTTTAACGCCTTCCCAACCTAACCTACATCTTTTTCCATCTATCTTACCAACATCCAGGGCTCATAAAGTATCGGTAAGTACCACGAATTTATCAGATATTGAAGTGAAAGAAAGTCTCCGTAAATTTTCACCTATTTACATAACCGTTATTTGGATATTTGTCAGACATTTTTACAGTTTTTTTTTTACCGGGCCACCGTTATTTACTATTGCGATATTGCCTTTAAAACCAAACCAAGATATTCATATTATTCAGTATTTTTTGAAGGACTTTCAAGGCGGATTCATCGCCTTAAACCTCGCATATCTAGGATACTGCCACACAATGACTATATACATAATTATGTACATATATACCAGACGAAAATCTTAAAAATGGAAGCGTTCGTGAATATGAATATTCAAAACCCCTAAAACCCTATACAATTATAACAACTACTATTTGTGCTTATACATATGCACATAAATAAAAAGATACCGAATAACAAGGAAATACAAAACAAACAACGCAATTTTACTGTAACTGTCCGAAACAACTATCTAAATGACAAACTGACAGTTAACCTCAAGCAATGTGAGCGACGGTTAAGGATGGACAGCAAAGCATACAGGCAGGCCGGCACTCGTTCAGCTAGCCAGCCATCTAACCAAGTTATGGGAATGAACGACGAAATGGCCATACGACGATTATGGACAAATATAAAGTTTCGCTTGATTTGTGGGAGTGTTTGTGTCAATCTGTGGATGTGATAGTCATACATAGCCATGTTTCTGAATTGGAATGTGTACGCTGTACAATCTCATACATTGACCATGTACATATGTACAAACACATGGTCTAGCACGCCAATGCGCATTTGTGTTACACATACATACATACTTTGCGTATGCGTGTCGTATGTGCCGAAATATTGTGATAACTCGTCTTACTGCTTACTTTGGCATGACAAGGCGTTGCTNATCAGAAATCGTACCAAGTATGCATTTTCAAATAAATAATTTAGCTAAATTTTTATCTTTACTACAAAAAATAAAATAACCATTTTAGTAGCTCATACCATTTTTAAACGAAAAACCAGCGTCACTTTTTTTTTAGTAGTATTAAGAAATTAAAAATAAACAAATTTACAATTAAAATGTACTTTTGGTACTAAAAGGTCCAAAAAGATGCCGAAATTTCTCAAAAACATACACAAAGGTCCGTATAAAAAAACCCAGAAATGCCGATAAAATCCTGGAAATTACCGAAAAATCGCAATAATTCCTAACAGACACGAAAAAATTTCAAAATTTTCCGAATACCCTCACCTGAAGAGTGCAAAAAGTCCCGAAAAAAAAACAAAATTAATAAAACCACAGCGTAAAATTTCGTAACGATACCAGAAAAAAATCCCAAAAACGAAAACACAAAATCTCAGAGAAATGCCGAAAAAACGCAAAAAATCCCCGAAACATTGCGAAGGATAGATTCCAGAAAATAAAACACGAGGAAGCGCCAAATGTCATCAAAAACCCTGAAAACTTTTAAAAATGCTACATTCTCTACCTTTGGTTCATACACTCCACACTCTTGAAGCAGAAATATTTCAAAGTTTACTAAAAGTGGGTTAGGCAGCAAGCCAATAGTTCCGAAAAATCCCGAGAAAAAGTCAAGAAAATCCCCGAAGAAATGATATACCGAAAAATACAGAAAATTCCAAAAAAAAATCCTAAAGGTTCCATAAAAATACAATAAAAAGGCACAAAAAATTAAGCACAAAGAATCCAGAAAACGTCCGAAATTTCCAAGAAAAAAATGGAAGAATACCGAAAATTCTACGAAAAATTCGAATAGCTCCGAAAAAAATCGCAAAACATTTAAAAATTAGAACACAACAACTATCGAAAACAATCTGAAAATTTCCGACGGAATCCCAAAAAGGCCCGAAAAAATTTGATAAGTCCCGAAAAATTTACCGAAAGACCTTAGAAAATAAAACATGATAAGTCTTCTAATGTACTCGAAAATTCCTGAAAAGAAAGCCAAATTTTCCGTAAGAATTCCGAAAAAATGCGAAGAATCCTAAAAAAAAATCCAGAAAATAGCAAAAGTTTCAGCATAGTCTCAAAAACTAAATCACTACGAATACAAAAAATTCCCTGTAAATCCCCAAAAAACACGCAGAGTCTTGAAAATCCAGAACAGCTCAGAAAACTCTCAAAAGTTCTGGTAAAATACCAAAACCAATTTTAAAAATTTAAGTACGAATAATCGAGAAAAAATTCAAAAAATCCGAACGGCCCGAGAAAAGTCTGAGAATAAAGCACACGAAGAATTTAGAAACGGACTGAAAAATTCCGAAAACAATAACCACTGTTCACTAAAAATTACGAGCCAAATCTCGAAAGCCCTCAAAGTTAAAGCACAATACCGAAATAAATCACGATAACGAAAACACGATGAATCCCGAAAATTCGCTGCGAATCCCCAGCAAAGACGACGAATAATTTAAGATTCTAAAAAGTCCTTAAAAATTCCAAAAGTTTCAGAAAAATACCGAAAAACATCTCAAAAACTAAAACACGAAAGATCCAAAAAAATAAAAAAATCTCTAGAAAATCTTGAAAAAACCCGAAAAATTCGCAAAAAATCAAGAAGTATGTAACAAACATAGCAATTTCTAAAAATAAGAATCAAAACCTACCAGTTACTTTCTGCTCAGAAACTACCAGGTAAACTGAGCTTTTTGGCTTTGCCGTAAGAAAACAAAAAACGTTCGGTATTTTTTGCATAAAATAATGCAAACTAAGTTTTTTTAGTCACGAAAGAGTCATCATCTAGATTCTAGAACGAGAGAGAGTTCAACTGGTATCTTCGAAAATATGGTGCGACAATTGAATCTCTATGTCAAGGGGAGGGAAGGCGGTGCAAAAAATATGTTATTCGTCATTGACTTTCATGGGTGGATCAAGGGGATTTAATGTGCATTATCGATTTTCAAGGAAGATCAATCCACTTAAGCAAACACCCTTATCTCCGCCATTATACTATTTTGGAACTATTGATGGGAAAGGGTTGAGTTGGGAGCTTCTAAGAAAGTGATAAGTAAAACACTTATTTTCAATCGACAACGTTTACCTACGGTCCATCTGAACCGGCTGCTCCATGATTTGGATATGAAGCTCTGTCGATCTTTTAAGTTGCCAGGTGGGACTTCCTGCGCCCTCCCTCCATAAATCCATCTGGGTATGGGTTAATCAGACCTTAGTTTCTCATATAAAAAAGCAAGTAGGATTAGCGATTTCTCAAGTGTTGCATTTCCAACTGGGTTGTAATAATACACAAACACACTCATAGGCACACAAATATGCAGTTCCATTGTACCAGCTGATGCTATATTGGCTTTAAATAAAAACTTTTATCGAATTTATAAATATTAAATTAAAATTTTCCACATGAAAAATACATACTTTGCCAAAATTCAAAGTCAACAAGTTAAAGAAGGTCGCAAAGGCACTGTACCCTAAACAAATCGAGTCCTAACTCGATACAATACAATAGAAATACAAATACGAAATAAATGACACACTTACACATATGTAAGTTTGCATGTGCAGCGTAAAGGACAAAGGAAAGCACCCATACTTGAATATTTCTTGAACATATTGAAAAAGGAATTGAAAAATAATACTCGCACACATTTTTTTTGCAAACTTCTTTGTCAACTGTCAGTTGGGTATTGATGTTTTGATTTAGGTTATCACAATATTCCCGAATGGTCAAAAATAATTGCTTGTTTTTGCTTGAAAGGGGGCAAAGGATATTTATTTTTATACTTAAGTATTTCTCGTTAAAGAATGATTGAATGATTTGATTCAAGATTTCATGTTGATTTAAGTATGTATTTTATTTAAGTAAAGGATGTGATTTCGCTCATCTCAGGGTAGGACGTGCATATGTATGTGCCTTTCATATATTGAACCATTTATAAAAAACGTTAGTTAGTGAGTGTTGTGGCATACTTTTAGGGCCTCCAGCCGAATGTACCAAATGGACTTTCAGCGCCCAACAACAACATAAAGGCCTAAAACAGGTAAAAAAAATGCACGCACAAAACGGAGATGACAAAAACATCAGTAAGCGGCTGGCTCAGTGAAGACTGAGGGGGAAGGTGGCTGGTGGGGAAGAAAACAAGACTATGCGATACAATAATAAAATGACCGCAATTAGGATATGGGACAACAACAATTATATGGGGAACGTCACCAACTATTACCGGGTAGCGGATATACTAGTATTTAGGTAATACTCGTACTAGGGTGGGCCGAAAACACAAAGCAAAAAAAAACAACACAAAAGTCCAAAAAATAAAACCTTATTTTGGGGGGCACCCGAGCTAAGCTCCAACCAAAAGATTACGAACCCACTTGCATTAGCGCCGAGCTGCGGGGGATATTTTCAATCCGCCAAGTTACTGGGATGCCAAGAAATGGGACAGGAGAACACAGAAGAAAAGTACCTACCGACAACAACATCCAAACACAGAAAAACACAAATTATACCTAACCGGTTGTCGGGGTGTGCGTCCACCACAGGGTCCCCCAAATCCGGCAATAAACTCGATAGCCCCGGCTGGCGTAAGACCTTGGATTTGCCTGTGCAACTGCAGTCTTAGGTACCACGTCTGGCTCAAGGAACAAAAACAAAACTGGTACCCCGCAAATCAAATTTGGTTTAGTTTTTTTTTTTAAATCACAACCACTAGTTCGCACTCACAATAGCGATGTTTTACTATTCAATGCGTTCCTAGTACTGCGTCGGCGCGCAGCTAAAAGTTGAGACGCTCCACCTTTGCGCCGGTCCGTAATACCATTGGGTCTCAGTGCCGGTGTAATTGGCTCCCGATCAATTTGCGCCGGGAGCGCTCGTAGACAAACAAACACCATCGAATTTCCCATTGCCGTCATAAATGTAAAAGGCGACGCCCCTTTTATGGCTTTTCACGTCATCCCTTCCTCTTGATATCTTCTTTACTATCGGTCGGTATCGTTTTACTTTACTACTGGAGACTTTTCCCCCAATGCATTAGCCTATCACCAATAATCAGCGGCTTCGCTCTTCAAGCTGAGCTTTCAAAAAGGCAATAAGTTGCCGGTAGATTTCGCTCCTATCGGTCGGAGTGAAGAAAATTAAGGTAAAACTATGAAATAAACAAAAGAAAACTTTACTGCGGCCAGTGTGTGAGATGAGTTTTGAGGTAGAGATGGAATTCTTCCAAGTTACTTTAATAGGCAGCCATCTATGGTGTCGTTGGAAAGCTTCGTGAAGCGTTCTTTCCTTTTACTAGCTATCTATGATATCAGCATAATTAAAGAATACATTCGAATGCATCCGTCTGGCCAATTTTCGATTACAATAAACTACAAAATCCATTTAAACTTTTGTCATCAGTTGCCAAAAAAAACCGCCGCCAAAGCAGAAAATCTTAACCAATGCAGTCTAGTAAAACAAAACAAAAGCAACACCAAACACTAGAGAATAATAAACGAAGAGATAAGCGAAACTCTTAAATGGTGGAACGATTTAAGAAAAAACGTTCAACGTTTTCGATTTCACGATTTGAATATGCAATGCATTCAATTTCCTTCAAGTACTAGCAGACGACAAAAACAGATAAGGCAGACGAAGCTGCGAGTGCAAGAAAAACGCAATGAGGCTATAAAACAATAACAAATTGCATATAAATACATATGTATGTATGTATGTATGTATGTATATACGCAGATGTTTAGTCACGTAAAACGAATAGTTTAAAAGCAAAGCAGCTTGCCAGCCAGCGCGCCTAAAAGCCCAGAACTAAACGATGATCTCCGTACAAGCAAACACCAGCCATAAAGGATATGTATTGTTATGTCTGCAGCTGTTATTGTAACTAAAAGCGCCACTACAACAACAGCAATCTCATTATAATGAATACAACAACAAGACAAACTATGACAGCTGCAATCTAACGGCGCTAACGCCAAACTAGCGGTTAAATCGAATGTGGGCTATGAAAACCAAATGAACCTCAAACACTGTTGGCTATGATAACATCTCTGGCACGCACACACCTAACAAACCATTAACATATGTATGTACTTACATACGTATACGTACATTTGAACGCAATTGCAAACGTAAGTAAATGTTGAGCACACTATCAAGTGTTTAAATGAGGAAATTGACAAAAAAAAACAAAGTAAGAACGTAAGAGAAAGAGCAATGTAGATACGTTAGATGAGCAGGCAACACGCAAAAAATTTGGTCACCACAAGTGTTCAGGAAGGAGAAGCAGTGAATGATGTGATGGGGACTACAGTTGTAGGGGAGCGCTACGAAAATGGGTGTGGAAAAAGTGATATGAAAGGTAGAAGGTACAGTGTCGTATTTCAAAAAACAAATTTTTGGTATTTTAGAAATTTGAGATATTTGAGTTCTTTTTTTTAGTAACCACAAACAAAAATTCAGTAAATTTAGGGTTTCAGGCAGGGTTGCCACTGACGAAAAAAAAATATTTATCAATATCTTGAAAAAAATTTACCAACTCCGGAAAATATATGCCAACAACTTTTTTTCGTTATTGTAGTAAAAACTATAGTTTTGTGTTATTTTTTTAGTTATTTAAATTTTTTTAAAAGGAAATTTTTATTTAACAAATGATATGTTATTTGGAATCATAATTATGTCATCTTCTTGGTTTCTTTCAATCGTTTTTGTATAAGAATAGAGTTTGCGATTTAAACAAACCAATAAAAATCAAGGACTTAGGCTATATACAGCATTTAGAAAAATTCCAAGAACTTACTCATAATTTTTAGAACATTTTTGGGTATGCAGTTTTATAGCCCATGGAATTTTAGTATAACCAACAATGCGCAGCTAAAATTTCACGTTAATTTTTTTTTTATATATTTTTTGGCAGCTGTTTAATTGTTTGGTTTTCTTTTTATTTAACTATTACCATTTATAAAAAAAGCCTTTATTTTTTTATTTTTTTTTTGCCAACAATAATCGTGTGTATTTTTTTCGCTCCTTAACTCTCCTAAACTCTAAAGTAAGGCCTCAGGCTCGACTAAGGTTTTGCAGTCTAAATGTTTCTTAAGATGTTGATATTTTCTCTGTAGACAAACCTTTACATACAGGCTTCTAACATGGACAACTTTTTGGAATATACGTCGGAGTTTAACCATTGGAACTGAGACCATTGATCCGGGTCCGAAGATGACGGCTTCAATGACTGGAGATGAGTTTGAGCCAGATGTGTACCAAATAAGTTGCTTCAAATTTTATAATTATGTTGATGTCATCCCTATGCAATGGGGTCCGGTGGAATGGGGACTCGGTTTTCTTAGGATTTTATATTTTGTAATCTTCTGGAGATTTTTGGGATTTTTTCAGAATATTTTGGGACTACTCGAGATCTTATCGGCATTTTTAATTTTAATTTTTGGAAATTTTTCTGATTTTTTTTTTTGAGAATTTTTTAGATTTTTTCCGTACTTTTTCGTGCCCAGTCTTATATAACCCTGGCGTGTTCTGCAAATCTTGCGATTCGGATATTTGTAATTTGTAATGAAAGTAATAACTATTTCAAATGCAAATTTCAATACGCAAATCATTTACGTAGAATCCATCGAATTAATGGCATTTTTTCGTATTTTTGTTAAGAAATTCCAAAATAGGTTTTGTAAATCGCACGATTTGCAAAGCATGTCTGAATAATATATATTTTAAAATGTTTCATAATTTCTTCAGAATACTTCAGCACTCTTCCACATTTTATCGGTAAATTTCATATTTTATGATTTGTTTGGTTTATTACGGGATCTTTTAAGTCCATAAGAAATTTTATTTTTCATAAATACCAAAAAAAATTAAATTATTTAAAAAAACCAAGAATTACTGGCATAAAAAAGGGAAACTCCCCTCTTCGTTCTTAATCTCTTTCTAGTAAACTTGTGAAACTCCTAGTATCTTTCAGCAAAACTAACGCTAAAGCAAGCCACTGTACCAAACAAGAAGCGAACTAACAATTCACAATGTGTCTGACGCTCGGAAGTAAACTCAGTGAAGGCGCCCCCGTTTGACCCAATACAACCGGAGAGCAATACAAAAAGCTTCGCAGACCAAACCCAGTTACACACAAAAATGTTTGTTTAAATGCATAGTAAATACTTGTATATGTACATATACACACCTGCATGTGCATGTGTGATTGTGTTCACACTTAAGTGGTGTGGCAGCCCCACATCCGGTGGCACCTACTACCCGACGCACATCAATCTCGCAGTGATAGGAATCTTCTCATTTTCTCTCCACATCAAATGTACGCGCCTTTTTTTCGAGTGTGTAACTTTTTTTGGTACGATTTTTTTCTTTCGGAAGCCATTTCTGGCAGTTCTCGTTTGCCATTGTCAGTGGCAAGTGAAGTAAAAGTTGTGGTGTGTATATATGGTAGACATTTGCCGCCGAATGAGTTTCGTTTGCTATACTCGCCCACATCCGTATGCCATATGAGACACTTCGCGTGCGATTGTAGGACAAACAAGCATACAGATTCACACACACGCAACATAGAATGCAAGCAGAAAGAAAGAAGGACACTGCACTGCGGAGAGCACGCATTTGTATAGTGAAAATGGCGTCTGATTGCGAGCTACACAATCAAATTCAAAATTCCATTTCATTCAGTTCGTGACGCTGTCAGACGGCCAAACACATACTACGTACATATGTACATACAAGCGCAGACATATTTTTATACACGTGCATACACAACGCACACCAGCTCACTTTTTATTTTATATAAGTCACTCACAGAAGTATTCGCGAATTACTTATTTCACAATATTTAAAATTTACTCAAAATGTTTTCCATTGTAAATCTTTTTCGCTAATTTTTATTGAAAATATAGCTCTTTCTATACCGAAAACCATATAAATCATTCTTGCAAACTTTGTTCAAAATTCATAAGAATTAATAAAATTTTCATCAAATTTTTTATTCGGAGTTTTTAGAAAAATTATCGGTATGCAGTTTTGTAGCCCGTTCAATTTTAGTATAATAAAATGCAAGTTTAAATTAGCAAAAAAAATTACTGCTGATTTTTACGAATTTTTTTGTCGAGGATGTTGCGCATTTTCGTCCATATAAAAATAGGTTTTGTGCATGCCTTATATGGAAACAAATACGCAACACACTCCACAAAAAAAAATTCTTTTATAAATTTGTTTAAGTTTGATTCATTTATATTTTTTTTACAAAGTTTGCAAGAATCATTTATATAGTTTTTGTTATAGAATGAGCTATATTTTAAATGAAAATTAACGATAAAGATTTATAATGGAAAACATTTTGAATATTGTGAAAACAAACTAAATGGCGAATACTTCTGTGAGTGACTGTATGTATTTACTGCTTTTGTGTTATTTGCTACTACTTCTCATTCTTGTCACGTTCTTAGTGCAACGCAAGTGAAGATGCTGCCATTTCGAGTAAAGTTGGCAAAAAAAAAACAAAAACCGCCAACCAGCGAATGTACATATGTAGGTACAATAACAACGTTGGCGACAGCTAAAGCATCTGTGTTTAAATTGAAGACGGCAATATTCTTAAGCCTCACTCTTGTCTAATGACACTTCCGTAGGAGTTGCAATAACAACAGCGAGCAGCAAATGATTGCCGGTGTGCGAACGCGGTTCCGCCCATCTGTAAGTAGTCGGGCCACTTTGTAAAGCACCTGTCGTTTGCTATGAGTTGTTGAGAACTGTCGCGGCACTGTGCGCCGCCTGTTATGTACTATCATGTACTTAACATGACATTTCCGCATCCGTTTGGTGTTTCCGAAACAGTGGTGACTTTAATATTTTTTAAGTTATTCATACTGTATGGCAGGGCGTATGAGTGACTTTTATTTTAGATGGCATGTTCTACTATATCAAATTCAGGAAATAGCGTTTTTTAGCTTGCAAAATTTTTTATATCGATGACGCTCTAATACACGGTCAAAGATTTAGGTTTAATTTTTAAGCCGGGCTGGGACTACTGCCTCTTTAATCTTTTATAGTCTAATTTTTAAACCGGTCAAAACTTTTAGGCAATTTTTAATATATTCTGGTTTAAATTTTAGTCCAAAAAGTTCGTGGTTTAAAAATCATGCCAAAATATTTTAATTCTAGTTTATAGGTTTCATATATAGAAAATTTGGTTTAAAATCTAAACCGAAATAGAAAATGTTTGCACACAGCGTAATGTGGTGTTGATTAAAACTCAACATATGAAAGCACATTTATGTACATGCGTGGCTGTAGCTGAGTGTGCAAAGATGCTTGATATAATTGGTTGCTGCTACCAAGGCTGTCCGGGTTCAATCCCCATCAGACGGAGTATGCAATTTAAGATTTTTTTATTAATTATTCCCAATTGAATAAAAACGGTACTCTTCAATTTAAATTAAATTTAATTTAACGGTACTCTTAAATGTTTGTGAGATTTGAAGTCGGACGTGTCTTTTGCTTAAAAATTATTTATATCACAAAATATTGAAATCGGTCATAAAAACGCAGTCTCCATTATAACGGTTAAAAATGGACGAAATAATTTACATCCAAAAATATGATTCTTTTCCATCGGAAAAATGAAAAACTACCAACAGATTTTTCTGAAAAAAAAAAAATAAAAATTTGAGCTTAACGTCTATTCTTTACCGAAATAAACCAAAACTAACGAATTTAAAATGATCTAAAAATGAAAAACTTAATGTTTAATGGTTATTTTCGGCCCCTGGTTTAAGCAAACTTTGGTTTAATTAATTAAGATATTCTACCTTGACACGCAGCCTAGGAATATTCGAATGTCTTGGAGGGATTCCTGTGCAAAGCAGTAATTCTACATAGCGACTAGCTAAAAGCCCTATTCCCGCGGGAATGACTACTACCAGCGCAGCCTACGCCGAACGTGCAGGTTGCTCCAAAAAGGTGTCACTCCAGAAATCGTCGATGAAATCCATGGAATAAAATGGGCGGAGCAGATATTCAAAGTATGTAAGGTGGCTGAGGTTGCGCACTTAAATTAAATGGGCTAGGAACTGCTTTCATGTTCAGTAGATTCTACAGATTTAGCCCCAACCACTAATTTCTGTTCCCAAACCTTACGAAGTGGCTATGTGGTAAATGATGTGAATCAAATGAAAAGGAGGTCCATGAAGAAATTCCTATTTCGAAGACTTTGAGAAAATGAGAAAAGGTGTTTTATGGAAAGGGTAAAAAATTGGAAAAAACGCTTGACTAAATGTACCCAGCTACTATGTTGAGAAATAGGTTTGTATAAATATATATTTTTTTTATAAAAAGTCACTAACTTATCAAACTTCCCTCCTATACTAAAACACATTTTTAGACTTGCTGCACATTTTTATTATTTTTTTGACGCATATTTCAGGCGAAGTAGTTATGAAAATATGTCGTCAATCCGTAGAGTTTGGCCATCTTCTGTAAACCCAGCACTGGTGATGAAGACACTCGTGGCCCCTGTATTTGATGTGTGATCTCACCCCAGCGAAGCATCAGCTTTGTTGAAGTTCACAGCACCAGCGCTTCTCTTAACGCCATAAGAACTCTTTTAACTCATGGCCTCAAAGCCGTTTGACACCGTCAGGCATTCCACGTCGTCAGTAACCTTCAAGCTTCAAAACAAAGGAGATTAAAGCAAAGAGTACCACAGCGTGGTGTCCTCTCCCCGCCGCTGTTTAACTTCTACAATTCCAAGCTACCTCTACCACCACTGGAAGTTTTCCTAATCTCATATGCAGACGACTGTTCAATATTGATCTGATATTAAATTGATAAGCTCTGATCGAAAGTAAATGGCTACATCTGCGAACCTTCTCGCTTTTTCGCTGCACGGAGCCTAAACCTCACCTCGACGAAATCAACGGCGACTCTCTTCCCCCACCTGGGCGAAGGAGATCTGGCTTCAACTAGACATCCATGTCGATGGCACACTAATTCCAAAAATTCTAGGGGTTACCTCTAATAGCTTTCATTCTTCCGCGATCAAAACCGCAGCTGTAAAAAAAGTACAATAAGGTCCTTAAGGCGCTCTCAGACAGCACTCGGGGCAAAGGAAAAGGGACGCTATTGGCAACATACAAGGCAATTAGCTGGCTGGTTTTTCAGAAATGCTCAACCTGCTCGATCGCCGGGGACTAGTCGGACGCAGTGAACGAAGCTACAGACTTGTCAAACCGCCGCCCACCGGACAGCGAGAGAATGCGTTTTGATGTTGTTTGAGCATCATCTGTATAACGAGGTCCAGAATAATGTTCAGCAAGCAGTTTCTGGTAAAGTGCTGACTTGAGCATCCGAACACGCCCTTGCATGAGAGGGAATCACCGCCTAGGTACGTTGTCCACACCTAATAGAACATCAATCTCCACCTTCAGCGAATCTTCGCCGATAAATTGTGAGATGGCAGCCCAATCCCCACCTGTTGCAAACACGTAAGACAAGCGCCCCTCTAGCCTATGGCCTGTACACTTTAGTCATGTATATCTAACGAGGCTCGACCCCGATATGCCCACTGAGTTTTTCGCATGTGGTGATTACCTCCACGACACCAACCACCTCATCACATTTCCATTCAAGCCCACTTAGCTAACACCCCTATCCCTCTGGTCCAACCTCGTCGAAAGGACTCGTTTCGTAGGCCTACGGTTTGTTGAGCTTAACGACAACAATTGATGGACAAACTAACTAGGGTTACGATTTTCCTTAACAGAACTTATGTAGATTAGCTCACGGCCAGTTTAAAATCATCGAATTTGAATTCGAATAAGACCTACCACAGAGACTTCCCTTAATTTCATATTATAAGCGTTATACACTCCAGCTGAGTTAAAATATTGCGTGGGCAAACAAAACTAAATGTGCCACAACGTTGCAAGATTACTATGAAAGAGCAGAGAATCGAGTCACCGCCTCAAGTACATTCTGAACTTAATGGAAAATTGCGGATAAGAAACAGTAAGTGTGACGGACGTAGCACAAATGACGACGCGATAAAAACATTAATTTGCACTTCATGAAAAATGAACAAAGAAGAAATTATACAAACGAATAAAGATGGCAAATAGCACGGCCTTTATGCGCATGGACACGAATATGAATGCAATAAATAAAATAAGAAGAAATAAAAAACCTGTGAGGTAGGAAAATGTAAAGAAAAATCACAGAAATTAATGTAAGTTAAACAAATGAGGGAAAAGATTAACGAAAATATGAAAACCATAACGCCAAGGTATTTAAGTAAATATGCAGCATATGGGCAAGTCCAAGCGTTCTGGACGTTACGTTCACATGGTTCTTTAAATCATTTTGGTCGGCAAAGAAGTTGTAAGACAAAAAATTGTATGGCGTAAGAGATGGCTTCAAGCTTCGTACTTATCAGAATAAAAAGTGGAAATTTAAATATAATTAAATCGCGGTGTATTTTCTCTAAAAAATTGTGCTCAAACGCATAGGACAAGTTTGTATTAAGTGAAGCCACTTAGAAGATATGGTTCGATTTGGCTCAAATTTGAAACAGATATTAGTTCTAAGAAAGAAAATATTTTCATTCAAAATTTGCTTAATGCAGTGGAGTCGAAATATCTCTAAAAAAAACGTGTTACAGTCATGTGAAAAATAATAGAGACATTTTGACCAGTTGTGACTATTTTGCTTTTGTTTGTATAATGTTTATTATTTTTTTTTTATAAAAAATGCAGCTCCTTATCTAACAAAAACCAAATAAGTCTAAACTTCAAACTTTACCGAAAAGTTATACATACTAAATTTTACAACAAAAACAAACTTTTTATTAAAATTTTTTAGCTACTTGAAACATGCGCTTTGTTAAGCCAAAATTTAATGGACTTTAAAACTGCATACTTAGGTTTTTTTTTTAAACACTTAATAAAATGATTGTTTTTGTTGTAAAATTTTGTTTAAATTTTCTACAAAGTTTGAAATTTAGACTCATCTGGCTTTGTTAGACACTAAAATGCATTTTTTCTATAAAAAAAAAATCTAAACATTAAACAAACAAAAGTTGTCAAAACTAGTCAAAATGGCGCGTTTCTTTTATTTTTGACATGACTATATTAGGGTAATCCTTAGAATATTAAATATTTATTATTTTCTGCAGAAGAAATAAAGACGTCGACGAAAATTTATAAATAAAAACAAAATCTTAGGGGTTACAAGGGAGGATTTGAAAAAATTAAATTTTTTAACCAGCGAAAATTCGACAAAATTTTGCTTTTGACCAGCTATAACTCAGCGAGTTTATGAATTTATATGCATACGTTTCAATAACATGTAAAATTTTTCAGATTTCAAGTCAAAATTTTGTAGAAATTTTTTTTTTTTTGGTAGCGACTTCTAAAAACATTTTTTAATTTTGCAATGTTATCGGATGTCTTAATTTTTTACGTACATAGAACAATTTTTTTGCCCTTTCTGGTGGACTATTTCTCAGATTTGCCCATCTGAATAGCTACAAACGAACGAGATAAATGTGAAATACTTATGTGTAAGAATTAACACAGAATACCATGCGCGCAACATGATTTACCAGACTCCATTAGCGCATATATAATGCTTCGCAGATTTCTCAAGAACCCCCTCATTGTGCCAACTGTCAAGGCCTTGAGTGCAAAGTGAGTTAAGTATGCAAGTGTGGAGAAATTCGCTGTTGGACTTTAACCGCAAGAATGCCGGTGACAGCCTTCAGTAATATGGTAATTACGAATATATTTATAACGTCAATGAAAGCAGTTGGAATATGTAAAAATAAAAAAATATACATAAATAAAAGCGAAGTTAAATACACAGGCAGCGGCGATGACGGCAATGGTTGGCAAATGATGAGTAAACAGTTGTGTAAAATACGAATTTACGTGTATAGTATTTACATATTTACTACGTTAATGAAAGACACTGTGAAAAAGAGATTACCACAGCTTTAACTTCAAAGGAGCTATCGACAAAATAGTCTATCTTCGAATTCAAAACTGGACATAAACGACTTAATTTAAAAAGTTTTTATGAATTTTAGCAAAAGTTTTTTTTTGTCTATAGCTTGGCAGGCTACGCAAAACCTTCGAGAGTATTTCTGCATAGAAAAAGCTTCTCGTGCGTTTGCCGTTCGGAGGTGGCATAAAATAGTAAGGCCCTGTATTTGTTTGTTTTAAAACATCGGGAACCACACCACAAATTTAAGGAGAATCACGGCCAAACACTTAGCAAAAAGATTGAATGCTAATTATGAATTTTTGTACCTAAAAGATATGCAAAATAATTGCCACTACTTTATGTAGTCAAAAACCTTTATATTAAGTACTTGTAGCATACTGAATTGCATGTATTTGCGTACTTCATTAGTGCCCTTCAAAAAGTTAATTTTGTTGACGCTTCCATGCAGGCGGCAACGTCCTTGATTTTACAGTTAAATTTACGTGTCGCTTTATTTTTTTTTTATTTACCAACTTAATTAATAAATTGCAATTTATATTAATGAGCAAATGCAGCCAACTTATCAACACGTTCATACAAATGCATATGTACATAGATATATATATATATCCTTAACCTGTAGGGAAAATCTTTGGTTCTGAATTCGTTCGATTCTTGTACTTTTAGAGCCACAACCGATTTGCGATAAATCTCTTTTGCATGCAAACAACTGTAAATGGAAATTGTCTCCTACAAAAATATATTTTCTTTAATACCGCGTCAGTTCTAAATTCCACTGTTTAGATCTAGTTCCCCTTGAATACCTTTTTCTATATTTCCGAACCAGTTCGTGGGTGTACAGAGGTGGTTGCTATTATTTCTTAGATTCCAGAAGGTCCCAGGTTCGAATGACGTCAAATGCAATAAGTTTAAATCGGATTACAAATTTTTATTTTGTGTTTCCAAACTATGAAAAAGCATCTGTGAAGCACAGAACGGTAGTGTATTCGAACGAAAAAATTGGCAAACACAAATATAGATATTTAAAGAAAATAAAAGAGGGCTGCGTTCATCCGCTGCATTCATATTTCTATAATAAAGAATCAATTCAAAATTCGCCACCTTAGATATAGATTTCTAATGAAAAGTTTTTATATTCTTTATAACACATTTCTGGGACGGTTTTGTATGTCTAAGTCCAATTTTGCAGGGTATGTAGGTACATACAAAGCTTTACACGCATTAAACTGTTAACGTGTTCATGCACATTTATGTCGGAACGTGCTTTGCAATTCCCTTGTACTCGCAGTTATGCAGTTAAGATGTATTGAAGAATCTGATTAATAATCCAAGAGTATGCATTTAATTGCTTCAATTATACATTAAGAATTACTAGACTAAGAGTTTTGTAGTAGACTACTAACTCACTTAAGCTTAAATGTAGAAAAGAGAAAAAGGCGGTAAATAAGTTTCCCACTAACTTAAGTAATTACGCACCAGAACAATTTCGATTGTAAGTTAAGTATTTGTATTTACTCTAGCAACCTTGCATCTGTGCACATTCATGTGGCGTCTTCGTTGTGTACATTCAATGAATTCATTTATTAAATGTGAGCTGTCATCAAGGCAGCACAAACGGAAGCTGGAATTGTGCTGTGAAATACAAATTCTTGAACATAACGGAGATGTCAGATAAATCAAGGTCATTTGTAATTCATTTAAATATTAAATGAGTAGAGCACCATGTTGTCATACAGTATTTACGCATAAATGAAAATGAGGAAGTACTATATACGTACATACATATGAACGGCTTATAAAACTTTAATATTGCTTAAAAAGTGATAGTGATGTCATCAGTGGAAGATTTTAGTCGACCTTCTCGGGACTTGTCCCCCAAAGAAAAATGTCCCGCCTGGAAACTTCGTAAACACTTGGAAATAGTCTGAACAGACGATGCAATCGTATAATATGCAATTTGACATTCATTTAATATTTATAGTGGTTTTAATTTTGCGCCGAAAACCGAAGAGAACCACATAGCGAGCTTCATTTTGCGTTGGTGGTGGAATTTCGTCTGATCCTTCCTCAGTGATTTTGCGTTTTCTCGTCTCCATTTTAAACGATCGTTCTGAAATTTAGAAAAAGTCTCATAAAACAATTGCGAAAGATCCATCAAAGCGAATTTGTATTAGTCCCTTCGTATATATCAAAATCTGCCGTGTGTAGTAGGCGAGTATGAGTCTCTGCATTTGTCTGGGAGTCAGCCTAGACACTAAATTAAACTGAAAGCTTAACTTTGAGGAACGAAAACAGAGACTTATAAATAATACTTGTAAAAGGTTCTTCAATAAAAACTGGGTTTAAACACGAAATTTTTATATGAATGGATACCGTTATCATAAAGCCAATCCTTACTTACGGCAGCCTAGTATTCTTGACCAGCCTTAAGCAAAGAATACAAAATAAGTAGACCAAGCAGCATACATTCGGCAATAAATGGGTCACTGAAATCCTGCCTCGCAGAAGCACTGAAATTTTTTTCTCAATGTAGTTACATGGCGGGAACCTTTCTGGGTGAATCTGTAGCGGGGTGGTCAGAGATGCCGACATATAAGATAGGGCTTTGGCCTGACTAGCTACAGCAGGAAAAGAATAGTGGAGCTGATATATAGGTCAAGGGTAGAAATGAAATGCTAATAGTCCAGACTTCTTCATTGTCACCTCAAATTTTCTCCTCAAGTAGATTTTTGTAGCCACCGAGACGGAAATTTTTATTTTTTCCATATTTGGCGTCACTTTTCGCATGTCTGTTAATCTTTATGAAAAAATTCTTGCCTCATTTTTATAGGAAAAGAATTGTCTGAACTTAGGTACTTAGTTGCTTTTGGGGAAATGAGTAGAAAATTCGAGATTGGAGGAAGTATACGGTCTCTACCAGAGCTGTAAAATGATTGAATCAGTAGGATCTGCATTCACTTGGCACTCGTTTCAAAATTTTGATTGTTTGGCTGTATAAAAAAAACCTCATTCCTGAGTGGCTTAAATTATTTTGAAACAAAAACAAACGTAATGTGTTGTTGACTGGCAAAGTTCCATTCAGTATAGAATGTGAATGTAACGAAAGTATTCGCAATCATCGTGATTGTAAATTTTGGTTGAATGCCAACAGTTTTGATCATTCAGTACTACACTGAAAAAATATGCCTTGAAGAAAATATCTATAGGAGAAAATAGTCGTTTTACTTCTGCTTTTCTACCACTGCTACAATTTGGTAAAGCATTACCTAAGACCAGAAGTACGTACCAGCTTTGGATATTCTGTCAATGCCGTTTAAAAGCAACTGCATGTTTTTGAAGGAAACTTGCGGTCAATTTTATTTAACGAATAAATTTTTATTTGTACAAAGAGATATTTTTATTTCTCAATACCAGGCGCTCATACAGATGAAGTAGCAAGCTTTCTATATGTATAAATTTGTTTGTAGAACTTTTAAATAATTTTTTTTTTGTAGAAGCCTTTGAACTGTACAAAGTAGAATTTTGGAAATTTAAAAATTTATACAAACAATGTTGTACGTAGAAATAGAAAACTTGTTACTTCACATGCATGAGCGCCTGGTATTGGGAAATGAGAAAATCGGTCTTTACAAATAAAAACTGATCATAAAGGGTGGCTGCGCGAAAATGGGCACATACGTATTTTAAAAAAGGACATTATATGTATGTGGATAAACCATGGACTGAAATATAAAGGCTGCTATCATTTGATGGTTGTTATGCTTGATTTTTTCATGTTCTGCAGATTTTCTAATCTTTAAAAGAAAAAAATTATAGATACTAATTGTCTTGGAACATTTTGCACTCAGTTTTTAAACAACCAAAACTATAAATTTGTACAATATGGTCATGTGAATCAAGCTGCGTTTCATGCGTGGAGGAGTTCAAGCACAACCATTCATTCGTAGGACATGGCTTAGCCCGCGTGGCCGCTGTGCATTGATACGCGACATTATGTCAATATCGTTTTAAAGTTCATACACCTCATTATTCCATCATTTAAACTTACATATTTTTCTTAGTGTATAAAATTTGATTGGAACTGAATTAGAGAATGCACACATAGCAAAGTGTTATTCATCTGGGAGCTAATTCAGTATTGAATTCTGTTTACTTCAGCATTCTCAGTTTTTCATTCAGGTATTTACTACCTTACTGTGTGAAATCAATTTTTTTTTAATGATTGTAGATTGAAAAAAATATAAGCCACATTAACAAACCAAAGGGAAATGAATGAAATAATAAATTTTATGTATTAAATTTTAAATGATTTCACAGTTTTGCAGCTCTGGTCTCTACAGAGCATTTCCCGCTCCAACTCGGTTTGGGGCGGTATTTTATATGCGCACTCAAATCGTGTTGATAGTTCGAAGACCACGAAGACTGCATATCTTCCAGGAGCTCTTGAAACACTCTCGACTTTGAAGGCTCTGGGGCTTACAATCCAGTGTCTGGATATTCTCACAGCTTAATGTAGGTGATTGATTTAAGCCAGAATATTTTGTATTCATACGTGATTCTCATATTTGTTTTTCATGGTGTCGGACTGCATCTACATATCGTTACCTTAATATAGAAAGGCCCTAACTCATATAGTCGCTGAAATGCAAAAAAGCCGTAACTGACAAAAATTTTTTATTGCTTAGAAAGATGCGAGGACTTATAATTCGATAAAATGCACCATAATCAATTAAAACGGGAATTTCGGATATTTACTTAGTAACGGCTGTTTGTATTTCAGCGACTATGTGAGATAGGGCCTTTCTATATTAAGGCAACGATATACTATAGCCTTCCAGTTAAGGAGGTGGACTGGAATGCCGTTGATGGATAGGTGGCTTTCGGATGCTGATGTAGAGAGAGGAAACTTACAGCCTTATTATGTATCTCGAACGGTAGGCCGCACGAACGATTCGACATCATTTCTGATTGCAATTGTATTACTTTATAAGTCGGCTTCGTCTTGCTTTCCGTCGATTAGGTTGCATTCGTCTCGGTTACGTTTAAACCGGCTCGAATGATTCCGCCGGACTAATTTTTTAAGCATTCCTTTGCATACGAGTCGTTCGTGTGGTCTATCGTTCGAGAGATAATACGGCTGTTAGAGTGCAACCGCTCTTTGGGGGAGACGGTACTGGGGATGTCGCAAGACCGCTGGGACAATAGTTCAAGCGGCCGAGTGACTTATGAGTATTATGGATTTCGGACTCCTTTTCCTGAGACTTTTGAATCTAAGTTTCCTTTTGGCTGGGTACATAAAATTCTACGAGTGTTTGCATTATCGGGATCTTGACTATTCGTAGGGTCGCGCATATGGTGCGCAGAACGACGAGGCCCGTCACGTTGTTTGTGGCGGTGTACTCAGATATTAGAGATTTATCTGGAATGGGAAAAAAAGGCCAGATGGACGGTTTATTTTTGACAACGCTCTTTCCACGAGTCAGCATATTGAAATCCCGAGCCAATTTGCTTGAGAGATGTTTAGACGAGGGCGAAGACGTGTAAATGCGCGGGTAATGGCGACTAGAGTCTAGAGTGCTATGGAAACTCAACTATGAGTAGTTTTGGTTACGAGGTCTGACCAGAGGCTTAATTCTGGAGGAACAGGAGCTTCCAGAGTTTCACTGACCTGCTCTTAGGTACGGTCTCTCGGGGAGTATCGCAGTGGTTGTGGCTTAAACCCAAACTCGGGTAGAGAGGACTTTTGTTGGCTCCATGTGGAGTTGCATTACAACCGAGTGGCGTAGCCAAAGTACGGAGCAGGTTTAGATAGGCCCAACCATGGTGGTTAGTGTGTCCATTCTGAACTGCCTATTTTTGCATTTCTGGGTGGGGTTAATCCCTATTCAAAGTAGTTTCTTGGCCTCGGTCAAGTTCTTCGAAGCCAGGCTCACAGTTTGTTGCAAGATGCTGACCGAAAGTCTATGTTTCTTGTAGTAGATCCCCTGTTTTTTCACAGATATGTAGTTGTCTCTTTGAGGGTAGCTCAATCGGCCTAGACGTGATAGTATGGATTTTGACGCACACCTCCGACATAGACGAGAATGTATAATTTTTCCAGTTTCATTTTATCCATAAAATTTTTTGATGCAGCAATAAAGACATAAAAGAAGTACGAAAAAATACTTTTTAATAAATTCTCCATAGAAAATTGTTACTTGCAGGGTAAAATCTTTTATACCATTCCTACTCCCTTGAACTATATAAATTGTTCTTAATATAAATAAGTTAACCAGCTTTGCAACAAACTTTAAATAAAAAGCAACCGGGGACAGTTTAAGATAATATAAAATGAATGAAGAGACAAAAAGGAAATGAAAAGTCCATTTCAAGAGTTTTAAGAGAATTTACTTCAATGCTTGCAACGGAAACGAAATAAAACTTGAGTGAAAAACTTTATGACAGCAAGTTTTCTAAGCTAAGCTAAAAAGCGGCAGCGTTTTGAAAATGCAACTGAGCGTTAGACAAACTTATCGCCGCCTGGTTCTGCGCCATGCGGCTGCTGTTTCCGCAGTCCGAATGCATTAGCGTGGTTAACGATGTCAAATCAACACTTGCCTGGACTGCACAAGCAATACAGCGGACTGTGTTAGAAGGAAGTAAAAGAAGGAGTAAAGAAAGTTGCTGTAAAAGTGGGAGTGACTGGCGTAGCGGATTACCCAACAGATCATTCCGCTTTTCAGTTGTACTGCAGCCAACGTCATTTTGACAAACAACTGACATACATACATACTGGTATATAGAGAATGCCACGCAGAAAACCAAGCGTAGCATTCTTACAGCACAGCGCTCTATTTTTAATCCCAGGGAAAATGCCTTAAATGGCTAGAGTGACGCAGGATTAAAGCAGCCGCACGCAGCGTATAGCCGCTGTGATAGCGCAGCAACTGCCTGCTGCTAGACATTTACCAACAACACTTGCTTACTTATTTATGAAGAATGCTTGCTTGTTTGTTTGTATGTATATGGGCTTGATTTCATTCTTACTCTGGAAATCGCAGCAGGAGTCAGAAACTTTTGCATAAACTTCTCTGAATTCAATTCTGCGTTAGCCATGGTCAGCTACGTGTTAACAACGTTGACTTGTGTTGACTTGTTGTTTCTAGATTCTTCATTTCAGATTCTTGGTCAGTTTGCACACACACACCAACCGGAATCGAGCTGAATTCATGTAAATTATATTTATGACAGTTCTATTTTTTTTTCCTTCAAACATTTTGCATTACATAATGTTGGTCGCATTTACTACATCGGATTGTGTTTGGTTGGCATGGTTTTAAGAACAATTTATGTAGTTAGAGCAGTTACCAGAAGCTAATCAGTGATAAATGTTTGTGAAACAACTAATGCATAAATAAATCAGTTTTGTTGCACAAGGTAAACTTAAAAAAAAAAAAATTGGCCCGTGACGATAAATAGCTATATGTCGGATAATGTGGTAGTAAATACGCATTTGTCTTCAAGTACGCTCGTTCAGTGCGGTGGCTAAGCAACTTGGTATATGTAGTCTGCTTCAAAACGATCTTCGAAGTCTAAATCCCTGAAGAGGTTAAGCATTTAGGCTTTATCCTAGAAAATTTTTTCCTCCTGCGCCAGTTCCTTCGACAAATACCGACATCTAAAATACAAGATCATTGCACGGATCTTGCTGTCAAGGCCTATACTTAGCCACAGATAAGCAGCTTAATGATAAACTCTTTATAAGCATGTAAAGATCATGTAAATGAACTCTCGGCTTATAAGAAGAGTAAAGCATCGAAAGCTTTCGATTCGCTGCTTAAGTTTCTACCTGTAGGCCAATATGCAAACGAAGTTAGCTCGTTACACTGTCTTTAGACTTAGATTAGGTTAGTAAGGTAGTTGCTTTATTCTTGGCTATAACAGAACAAAAGACACCGCGATCTGAAAGATCTTTTGTATTCCTTAAAGGGAGAGTCCCTTACCCAGTGTTCCCATTATACGAGTACCTTTAGCTGCCCTAATGAA